>NW_026596091.1:3039117-3075088 GCF_907164565.1 Psammomys obesus | reverse complement strand
GTGTGTGTGTGTGTGTGTGTGTGTGTGTGTGTGTGTGTGTGTGTGTGTTTGACATGAGTTTGAAGCCAGCCTGGGATATAGCCAGGAAAACAGATACTCGAGATTCCCAAGTGAGTCACAGGGAGTCCGGTGCCAGCCTTACTTACAGACATCAGTAAATCAGCTGGAGAGGTGCAGCTCTAAGAGCACATACCATGCTGACAGGGGACCCACACAGGTGGCTCACTACCTTTCATAACTCCAGCTCCAGGGGACAATGAAAACCTGCCCACCCCAACGCACATAACTATACATTAAAAAATACAAAGCAGCCAAATATTAAAAACACAGGATTAAAGAGAATTCACCACCATTCCAGTGAACAGACACACAGGAAAGACATTACAGAAATATCATGAAATAACTTCCATTCTAAACTATTAACAAATCAATATGTGATACATCAGAACCAAATTGGGCTTATCCAAGGAGTGAAAAACCAATTTAACATCTGGAAGTAAATTAACATAATTCATTAAAGAGTAAATGGAGAGGGGAAAGTAACAGGATTGTAAGAAAATGTGGGGAAAAACCTGATACAATTCAACAGTCATGATTAAAAGCTCTTAGCAAAGCAAAAAGCTGTAACCTAAAACACATACAAGCTGGGACAGGATGGGACCCTTCAGATGGCTTCTCAATAAGCCACTGATGTGTAAAACAGCCATGAAGTCTGGTCCTTGCTCTCATCCTAAAGACAAAGCCCAGTTCAAGGTGAATTAAAAACCTAATGTAGAAGACAAAATTGCTAGGCTGCAGAAGGATGGTGAGGTGGCTGATGTTACAGATCAGCTTGATGGGACGTGGATAAATAGAGAAAGACCATTTCTGGGTGTGGATGAGAGGGTGTTTCTCCGAGAGATGAGCTCAGAAGATTGAGGTGAGCAGGGTCTATCCAATTGTCTGGCACCTGGACAGATGGTAAAGGACCTCTCTCCCAAAGCCCAGGCATCCTCCTGCCAGAACTCTTGCCACAGGGGCCCAAGGGCTCTGAAGCCTTCTGCCTCTCACAGCCATGCACTACCACTGGCTTTCCTGGTTCCAAGGCTGACAATGAGGTTCACTGTAAGTGGCCTCTTGACAGGCCTTTCAGCCTCCATATTGCATGGGCCAATTTCTCCAGTGAATCAATTAACCTCTCTCTTTCTCTCTTGCCTCCCCTTCTTTCTTCCTCTCCTCTCCTTCTCTCCCTCTCTCTACCCCACACTTTCATTCTCTGGACAATCCTAATACATGTGGAAAGAATTTGCTTAACAAAACTATACAACATAAAGGGAATGTTTATAAAATGTAAAACTTTGGCTCACCAGAAAACACTTTAGGCAAAGAGGGAAAACAAGCCAGAGTGGAGAAAGTCTGCAAAGACATATCAACAGAAAAAAGGACAAGGGATTTAGCAGATAGCTCACTGAGGAAGTTAATCAAGGGGCTGGAGAGAGGGCTCACTGGGTAAGAGAACTTGCCACACAAACCTGAGGACCTGAGTTCTTAACTCAGCATCCAGTAAAGGCTGGGCATATGCCTACAACACAAGTTCTGTGGAAACTTGGCGGCAGGAAGTGCCCTGGGGCCTGCTGGCCCCGCACAGCTCCACATTCAGTGAGGGCCCTCATCTCAAGGGGAAAGGTGGACAGTGGTAGAGCGGGTGACTGCCATCCTCCGTGGTCTCTGCACACACGTGTGGGCCCGCCACATGCACACAGACACACTCCTTCACACACAGAAGTTAACCAAAACCAACAGTGAACAGGAGAGACCCAATCCCACTGTGCACTGAAGAAATATAAACAGAAGCAAAGGAAGTAGTTCACACTGGCCAGGACAAGCAGAAAAACACTATGGGCACATAAACTGTTGCTAACTGGAGCTCAACATCCTGACACAAAGCTTTCAAAGCTGTGAATTGGGGCTGGAGGTGTAGCCTGGTGGGAGAGTACTTGCTTAGTAAGAGCAGAGGGCCACAGACCCCCGACACTGAAAACTAATCCGAGCTTGTTAGAATCCCTGTGGAAAGCTCTTGGGACTATGTAATAAAAGTGACGTGCGTGCCCTACAGCCTAGCAATTTAGCCATTTCACTCTTCCACACTTAGCAAAAGGGGAGGGGCGGCTTATGTGCGCCAGTTGGAAAAAATGAGCTCGGAAAGAGATATGGAATAAAAAGAACTGGAGAGCTTTTCCTTTTAAAAGCTTTCTTTTAGATTTTTTAAAGATTTATTTATTATTTTATGCAGATGTGTGCATAAACCTGAGTGTGCACGTGCATGCAAATGTCCATGAGGTTAAGAGAGCACCATCAGAATTCCTGCAGCTGGAGTTAGACAGTTGTGGGTCCTCTGGAAGAGCAGCAAGTGCTCCTAACAGCTGAGTCATCTCTCTAGGCCTGGAAACCTTTTTTAACGCAAAAGAAGGCTTTTTACTTTAACCAGAGCTGAGGGTGCTGGTGCAGTCTGGAGAGTGGGAGCGTTACCAGAACCCGAAACCAACTGGAGCAGCATGGGCATTTTAAGCAGCAAATGAGACCATGAAGGTTGTTCCCACTAGTGGATTGCCAGGGGCTGCTGTGTTACATGCTGTGATGTTAGTTAAATGTAATTTTCCTTCTTAAATACTTACCGTCTCAACATCAGATACTGAAATCATAAACATTGAAAATGCGTTACCTAGTTCTGAACGGCAATGCGCGTGCTATTTGCCTCCATCTGTCTTTACAGCATGGCGGGCTTCCCACTCTGGCTGGACTCAGTCAGTGCCTGGCCTCCCCCAGTGCCACTCTCCCTGGCCTCTGAGAGGCGAGGAAGTTACCTTTTCAGAGTCTTCTAGTCTTTCATTCCACACAATGCTCCCATTTCAGTCATGCTGTCACAGGTGACCAGGCTTCATGCTCTGTTATCCCACTATTTGTCTGGAACACATCCATTGACATACTGACACTGCTTCCATCCCTTGGCCATTGTGAACAGTGTGCCAATAAACGGGAGGTGCAAATGTCTCTGACATACTGATTTCACTACCTTTGGATGTGCACCAGCAGTGGGGTTGCTGTGCCGTGTGGTCATGTTAACTCTTTGAGGACCCTTCATACTGCTTTCCTTAGTGACAGTTCAACACTATACAAGGGTTCCTTTCTTCCCACAGCCTTGCCACTGCTTCTCTTTTGTCTTTCTGAAAACAGCCAGATGGGTTACTGTGATTTTGATTTGTGTACCCCTGATTGCTGCTGTGGGCCATTTGCACATCTTTTGAGAAATGTCTCTTTAGTTCTACTGCTAGGGCTGGAATGATAACATGAATTCATCAGGACCCCACCTGAATGGAAGTGAATAGTCACACATCCTCATTTAAGCATGAGGGCACCCTCTGTTGAACTTGCTGGATTTCTTCTTACAAAACAGTGAATAGCTACACAGATGACGCCTGCCCTATAAACTCCTATTACACCATACAGGAGGTCATGGCCCAGAACGGCATTCTGAGTGGGTAACTATTACAGAAGGAGATTTTTGGACCCAAGGAGTAAAAACCATTCCAGGTGGATATCTGAACCTGGTACTAAGAATCAGCAGCTTTGCTGAGGTCTCTGCTGTAGATTGTTGCTATGACGGTTTAAATGAGAATGGCTCCCATAGGATCAATGTTTGAATACTTGGTCCCCAGTTGGTGGAACTATTTGGGAAGGACTGGCGGGTCCCTTTTGTTGGAGGAGGTGAGTCACTGGGGGTTAACTTTGAGTTTTCAGAAGCCCATGCCATCTCTCTCTCTCTCTCTCTGGAGCACTCTGTCTCATAGTTGTCATATCAACCTGTAAGTGCTAAGCCTGTATGTTCTATCATGGTGCCTGACTGTCTATCTCCATGCTCCTCCCCACCAGGGAGCATTTCACCCTCTGAAACTGTAAGCATGGCCCCAATTAAGTGATTTCCTTTGTATGTTGCCTTGGTCATGCTGCTTTGTCACAAAAACAGGAAAGTATAAGACAAGCACCCACTATGAATCCCAGTGTTCCAAACCAGTGAGACTGCTGTTCTCCCTCTGATAGGGTTGTGGGCTGTTGCTGGAAGATGGATTCTTTCCCAGGCAATTAGGGAGCTGACTTTGAGGAACCAGCAGCGAGTAACTCAGCCTGGAGAAGGCTGGTATTAGCAGCTTCTGGCGCTAAGAAGTGGGCCTGGGAATATTTAAGATTACGTTCAAAATGACAAGTCAGCACTCAGGAGGCAGAGGTGGGTAGCTCTCTGTGAGTTCCAGGCCAGCCAGAACAGAAAGACACTGCCTCAAAAAACAAAAATAAATTCAAGTTCAGTGACTGCAGGTCTGGCATCTAGTGAAATTTTGGTATTCAACACATTCTAATAAAGCTAACTTAGTGTGGAAACAAGATTTTAATTATTTTAATCATAGAAAATATATAAATAGAAAAGCAACCACAAAAAAAGTATGGACTTGCCATTTTCCAGCAGCAAAGATAATTTGTTGTTGTTACTGTTACTAGACTAAAACTAAAAATATTTGTTATATTTTTAAAAGCTAAAACTATGGCTCACTTGTAAACTATATTTAGCGCCACAGTTCCATTGTCACATGTCGTCTAGCAATAACAAACTGCACTGGAAGTGAAGGCTGGGTGTGGTAGTGCACATCTCCAAGTACAGCCGTGGGGGCTTTGACAGGAGAATCTTGATCTGGACACACATCGAGGTCCTGTTTCAGGCTAAAACAATAGACATGATGATTTAAAATGGTGCTCAGCGGAGCTGGGGAGATGGCTCCATGGCCAAAGGCTTGCACCATCCTTGACAGAGCACCTGGGTTTCTAGCACTACACCAGGCTCCAGCGGACCTGATACCTCTGGCTTCTGTGGGTGCCTGCTCTCACATGCAAAAATCTTCCCCATACACATGTAAGTAAAAATAAAGTAAGTTTAAAAAATAATAAAGAAAATGTTACTTAGAACTGATGAGATGACTCAGACTACAAAGGAAAAACCTGATAACTCAAGTCCAATCCCCAAACCCCACAATGAAAAGGCAACAAACAACTTCTAAAGCTGACTTCCTGCTTGCCTACACTCACACACAGTAATACTAAATTTAAAAATAAGTAAATTAATTCAGTTTATCATAAACATATCAGAAAATGCCCCCGACAGTGTCCCTGGCACTCTTCTCAGGGAAACAAATATCTGTAAAATTGTTTAAAAGTCACATGGCCAGGCAGAGTCGCTGAGACAGATGAACGCAGGGCTCTGTTCCGGGCAGATGTCCGCTCCAGCACAAGTGCTTGAACCCTGCCCTAGCTGCTCAGACAGCTTCAGTGGCAGGGACCCCTCAGACACTTCCTTCTTGTATTGGAAACATAAGGACAATTTTCGCAAGGATACTGAAATGATTAGATGATGTGCAAATCGAAAACACTCAACACTTATGAACATAGTGATATTTGTCATTTACTACCACCAACAGGCACAACAAGTGAGTTCCTGACTCACTGTTTCCTACTGTAGGTACTTCACTTAGCATGATGTAGAATTCAGCAGCTAGCAAGTAACTATACTGCTTTTCAGTTCATTTGGTGTCATAAAATTCAGTTCATTGGTGACATAAAATTGGCAGGAAGACTGGCCAATTTTATGTCAACTTAACACAAGCTAATGTCGTCTCGGAGGAGGGAACCTCCGTGAAGAAAATGCCTCCATAAGACCCTGCTGCAGGCAAGCCTGTGAAGTATTTCCTTAAGGAGTGATCAGTCAGGGAGAGCACAGTCCACTGTGGGTAGAGCCATCCCTGGGGTGGAGGTCGGGATTCTCTAAGGAAGCAGCTGAGCAGCCATGGGAGGAGGCCAGGAAGCAGCACCCTCCATGGTCTCTGCATCAGCTCCCGCCTCCAGGATCCTCCTGTTTGAGTTCCTGCCTTGACTTCTCTAAGTAATGGACCATCACCTGGAAGTATAAACTGAAATAAACACTTTTCTCCCCAGGTTGCCTTGGTATGGTGTTTCATTACAGCAACAGAAACCCTAACTGAGACAGACACAGTCTTACTGTGTGCTCCTGGCAGACCTGGAACATTTAAACCAGGCTGGCCTCAGACTCACAGAGATTGACCTGCCTCTGCCTTTAGAGTGCTTGGACTACTGGCACGTGCCACCATACCCACCCTGGTATTCCTACCAAGTTAAAATGTTGAGTTTCTCTTGTATGTGTTCATGTTCATGTGCAGGTGTGTGTGTGTGTACACATGTACCACAATGCACATGGAGGCCAAAGAAGAACCTCAGGGCTGTAGAGATGGCTCAGAGGTTAAGAGCACTGGCCGCTCTTCCAGAGGTCCTGAGTTCAATTCCCAGCAACCACATGGTGGCTCATAACCGTCTATAATGAGATCTGGTGCCCTCTGCTGGCAGGCACGTGTACATGCAGATATAGGACTCATATACGTAATATAAGTACATAAATATATTATTTAAAAAAAGAAGAACCACCGGTGTTTGTCATCATCTTGTAACTGTGCACTCTAGGCTAGCTGGCTACAAGCTTCCAGGAATTCTCTTGTTCTGCCCTAGGACAGCTATAGAGTGCTAAGGTGCCCACCTTTTATATGAGTTTGGGGAATCCAGGTCTTCAGTGTGACACCCACTGAGCCATCACCGCAGCCCTGGCTTAATGACTTTTCTATTAGAAGCTTATGACAACTATGTTTTTAAGTCTGGAGTTTTCTAATCAGAGCTCATTTCTGAAGGTAAACTGAGAGCAGAGCACCCTGTAACTAGCGTGACTTGAACATCTGCTGACACTACACACATAAGGCCAGTAACTCACTCTCCGGAGAGTGAGCTCATGCATCCCAGCAGCTGAAAGAGGAACAGCATTTGTCCCACAGGACTGAAGCACTGTGGCAGAGATTCTGGGGAAGCAGAGAGGAAGAAACTGATTAAAATGGAGCCTTCTGCTCACAGCCTCTCAAGATGCAGAAGAACACTATGATTTTACGGAACACAAATCAAAAGATTGCAGGTAACATTTCTCAGCACTGGCTAGGAATGCATCCACCGCAGTTTGTTCCCTTCTTCTTCGCTCTGAGGCCTCTCAGGGTGATGCCCCACCTGGGGTTTTATTAGACATGAGATGCTTCAGTGCAGACATAGACCGCATGCGCGACTACGGTTGAGCCAATCTACCGTAGCTGCGATTTCCCTGAGATTGAACTATTAATGATCACTCGTCGCTCTCTCTGACAGCCCCAGATGCCCTGGTGAACTCTACAGAAACACCGTTTATCACTTCCATGCTACCGTATGCTTCGGGCTAACACGTGCAATCAGTCATCTCCAAGCCTTCCTCAGTCGACTAGTGCTGCGTCTCCAGATGGAGGGAAACAACGTGATGAGTGAGGAGACTAACAAGTGGCAGTCTCTCACTCTTGTCAGGGTCGCTGGTTATATTTTTAATTACTGAAAAATTACTACCTTGCAACAGCTTTCTTTCATGTCAAAGAATGCTTTCTTGTTGCTGTTTTAGGCACCGTGGCTTTTAAGAATTTGTTATTAATATAGCTTTTGAAGTGTTTAAATTCTACAGACACTAACTACATTATTAAAGGTGGCAGAAGGCGCCTAAAGATAGTCTCATAAAAATTAAAAACATCAGTAGAGACAGCCTGTCAACAGTGAGTGAGACTCCTCAGTACCCACAGGACCTAATTTTCGGTATATGGTGCTACAGTAAGCTTATGAATAGTACAAGTATGCTAAGAGGAAATTATCAGTAGGTTCATCTAGGGATTCTCAAAATTCTTTACGTCTTGAGTAAACGTTTCATACTCATACCCTAGATTATATTTCAGATTCTGCCATGAATTCCTTTTGCACATTCTCAATGGAACCCAATACAAAAGTTCATTCTTTCAAAAGGAAAATATGCTCCTAACCCCCTTGGCAAGTGATCCAGCACCTTCCATGCATGCTAGGTACTTCGGCCCCCTTCTCCCCATGTTCCCCTGCAAGACCACCCTTGGGGCAGGATTCCCCTCAGAGCTCACATGCAGGACTCACTCTGCAGGGATGGAGACACACCCTGGGCTTCACAGTTCTTCAAGTGTAGACAAAGCCCCTTTAATGGAGATGAGGGCAGGGACATTTCACCAAGGTGCAGTTAACTCCAGTCCCATCTACCACCTTTTACTGTCTTCTTATGAATACACTACGCATAAGCTGGCTAACCACTGACCTCTGTATCTTCCACCCTACCTCATGCATTTCTAATGAGGGCAAAAATAGGTCAGGAACACTGTATTCCTTTAGTGCATAGAGGATACACAGACTGTACGGATTCATTAATGTGTAACAAATCCATACATGTATAACCGTGTGAATAGTGTGTATGATTATCTCTGCACTGTGAACATAAATAATGCATACAACATAGATACATAAGAAATCCGTAACGTTATTATTTATATAGCCGTCTTTAGGGAAAATTATTTTAAATGGCTCCTTCAGAAAGTGATTTAAAAAAAACACTGCCCTAGGCTAGAATGTCCCACCCAGGAGGTCTACAGGAGTTACAGGTATGCTGAAGCAACCGTCTAAATTCTCAGAGAGGCCGCAAGTGTGTGCACCATCTAGTACATCTCGTGTGCCATCCCAACACGGCGGCTTTCTTCTGTACGCACCGTGACCTGAAAAAAGGCTGAGAAACACCGTGCTGGGAAAAGAAGTCTGTCTACTGGACTTGGGGCAGGTGAGGCTGTCAGCCCTACGTCCTCCATCTTAATCCTCCTCCCACCCCTCCTCCCTGCTTCCATCAGACTTTCAGGGATCCTGTTCTCAGTGCTGAAGTAGGGTATAGCCTGTCTTTCCAAGGCTGCCTGGACAGGATTTCCATTCGTGGTCTTCATGCCTCATTGTTCCCCTCCCTCCTGCAATCCCCAGCTGCCCTTCTCCGTCATCCCTTTCCCTGCCGCTAATAACTCCTGCCCTGCAACGCTCACCTCAAGATAAGGTCCTCATTTAGACTCTCCCTAATTCTCTTTCCTCTGTCAACAATTTCATAATTTAAAACACAGTTTTCAGGTGCTGCTTTCAAGGTTTTAAAAACTCTAATAGTTAATAAATAAATTAATAAATAAAGTTAATAAATAAAGCACACTTATAGGGAGGCAGAGGCAGGCAAATCTCAGTGAGTTCAAGGCCAGCCTGGTCTACAGAGTGAGTGCCAGGACACCTGGGTAGTTACCCAGAGAGACCCTGCCCTGAAAATAGCATTTATAAGCAAAGGTAGACTGTGAGCATCAGGCCTGTGCCCTGCTGCGTTTAAGGGAGCGTCGCCCGCCCCTGCAGTGCCCCTCCTTCCCTTTCTACCACAGCTGCCTTAGTTTCCCAGACACGTGCAATGTTCTCACACTGCATACTCCCAAACAACACACCGCTTAGCTTTTCATGCTTTTAGGCTTTATACGAAGGAGATAACACCATCCCCGGATTATATCACACCCTAGGATCCATGCTCTTATTCCCTTTAACACTCCACTAAAAGAGGAAACCTTCCCCTTCTGTAGCCTGTTGCTAATCATGCTGCGCTCCTGCATGGCCCCTTCACCACCAAGGCAATGGTTGCTCCCTTTCTTCTAAGGAGCGATATCTATTTCAACTCTTCTTCCCTCATTTTTATTTATTTATTTGTGGGTAGACGTGAGACGGCAGCTTGCAGGAGCCGGCTCTCTCCTTCCACAATGTGGTTGTAGGGTTGTAGGCACTGAACGAGGCTGCCAGGAGTGGGGGGAGCCACCTCTCCCCACTGAGCCCACGGCAGGCCCTCTATTCTTCTGCCTGCAAGTGATTCACTCTTGAATCTGTAACTTTTTCATTTAACATCTAAAGAGGCCTTGCCTAAATACTCTTATTTAAAGCGTTTAGAAGCAGAACACACAGAAGAACTGAGAAATCGCTATTAAGTCAGTTTCTTTAGGTATAAGCAGGGGAAATTATTAAAGATGGAAAGAAACATTGCTAACATTGCTTTAAGTTTTATAGAAACAGAAGGAGCCATTTTTTCTACTTTTGCCTCCTTAAACGTACCTTAACAGTTTCTTCTAAAGTCTATGAATTTGTTCTATATTCTAAATTGTATTATCTAACATGATAATTTCCTCTGATTCAGTGACAAGTAGTTTGCAGCAAAATGAAATTTATTCCTTAACTCATACATTTATTCATTCAACAACTGCCCAAACTGTGGGCCTGTGGACATTATTCAGTCACTGAAAAAGACACTCTTTCAAAATTAGCGGATGCTGCAAGACAATTGCTGGAAGAGTGGCAGGAAAATACAGAAGAGAGAGCAGTCAGTCCTGCTAAGCCCATGCCTTGGGGACCAGGTATCGCTGTGTCTGAATGACCCCTCAGTGTGCTGTAGGCACACGAAGGAGCATGGGAAGAAGCACAAAGGCATGAGTCAACAGTGATGCACCTGACAGCCAGCACAAGCAGCTCAACAAGGGAGACGTTAATGTGGATAGGGAGGTGTGAGAGTGGCAGTTTTGGATCTACTGGGCCCAGTGTGTTAGGCTAAGTAACCGATGCCTTATCCCCAGCCAACAACAGCAGCAACACTCTGACCTGGGAGGAGTCGGCTCTCTCCTTCCACAACATGGATCCTGGGGACTGAACTCAGACTTGGTGGAATATTCAGCCACAAATGAAAAATCCACATCCCACCCTTCCCCAAGGCTTAGGGAACTACTCTAGAAGAGTATGCAGGAGGATTGCAAGAACAAAAAAACCAAGGGTTCAGATCAAAACAATGTCTTCTGGACATGACAGAATGCTGCCCTCATGAACTCACAGTAGCTGTGGTGGCCGGCATAAGGTCCACATAACCCAGTCAACATTCCTGCATGGAGGGGGAGCGACTCCTGAGCCTCTAACCCTAAGGCATTCTGTAGAGTAAGGACTTGTGGAGTAGGAAAGCCACTTTTCTTTAAGAGTGTGGTTCCTGGTAAACCATGTTCCAGTGGATGCCCACATCCTAGCACAAAGTATAAGTTTGTTTTTAAAAAAGAGAGAAAGGAAACATGAAGTCTGGAGGGTAGAAATGGGGCGTAGGTTCTGAGAGAGAAGTGGTGTTTGGAAATGATCAAAATTGTGTCTTTCTCAAAGAATTAACAAAATATATAAAATTAAGTAGAGTGTGGGTTAAGGACAAACCTCAGGACAGAGCGATCCACTAGTAAGTAAGTAAATATGTAAACAAACAACATGTAGCCCCTAGGGGGGTGGGGGTCATCAAGCACGGTCTTGGTTAGAAGGAAGGTTAGGTCCAGACCTTCTAACACTTCCAGCACAAGTTCCAAACAGAGAGAGCCACAGAAGACATCAGCACAGGAATGGCTTACAATATCCTACAGTCAAGAACTCTGCTCCATTCATGTCTACCAAATCTAATTCATCACTTCTCAAATCCTACTAACATCCTACAGAGCAAGCGTGACCAATGTGTTTTAGAAAATGCTTTTAGTTCTGAGGCATGTAAACACTTAGCGATGTTTTAGTCACATTAACACAGTTAAGCGTTGCTTTAAACACATGCATCTGTGTATTGAATAAATCAGATAAACTAGTAGTTGTATGTTTTGAGAGAAGAAAAAAAACTACAGGTTTGGGAATTAAGCAGATCTGGCTTTAAATTTTGACTTACTATAATTCATTAGATATTTAATCTTGGAATAATTACTTCTGTGAGGATAAAATTATATATAATATGCTTAAAAAACTTATAGTTACTTGACACTTAGGTAGATACACAGTAAAGATTAGATTATGAGGAGAAGGGGAAAGAGAAACATATTTCTAGAAATCACTTAGTGGTTAAGAGCACTTGTTACAGAAGACCCGGGTTCAAGTTCCAGCTCCCACATGGTGGTGTGCAAACCTCTGGAGCTCCAGTTCCTGGAGACTCAATGCCCTCCGCTTCTGACCTCTGTAGGCACCAAGCACGCACGTGGTGCACAGACATACATGCAGGCAAAACACTCACACACATAATAAAATCAATAAATCTAGTAAAACTTTTAAATGCAGTTCTAGAAGTTGTACTTCTTTGAGAATCTGGAATCTTCACTAGCGCTGTTTCTAAAGTCGGAATTTAACGTGAGCTCACTGTGATACCCATCTGAGAGGATCACCTGTTGACATAACAGAAAGGACTTAGTGACACGCTGTCACAGCACAGACCTCCAAGGAGAGCCCCTGGTGATGCTCTAAACCGGTTTATGTGTAAGGTGAGGCAACTGAAAGATTCAAGAAAGTTGCCCAGCGGAGACGGAGCACGCCTATAAACCCAGCCCTCAGGGAGGCAGAGGCAGGTGGAACTCTGTGAGTTCAAGGCCAGCCTGGTCTACAAAGTGAGTCTAGGACAGCCAAGGCTACACAGAGAAACCCTGTCTTGGAAAGAAAAAAAAAAGGATTCAAGAAAGTCTTACGAATAAAGGGTCATTTCCATTTAAGGTACCTGTAATGATATTCAATACAACTCCATCTGATAATCCTTACACTAATGAGTTTGTTGATTAATGTTCACTGAGGAGGGTAGGAATAGGAGAAAGGAAAAGCACAGCTATTCAGGTAGTGAAAACTAGAATCTTAGTAAGGACAGTATGACATTCTAGAAAGCATGGTAGTAGTTTGGTGCTTCTTAAGGGATCCTTGAGTCCAACAGTGTGCCAAGGGTTCTGAGAGACAGTGACACAAACCCAGCAAGAAGACCATCTTCTGACTGACAGGACATAAACAATGCTATGGAATTCCAGCATCTTAGTGACAATTTGCATTGAGCAGGCAATACCTCAGGAAAGGTTACTCTGTTATTCCAATGAGATGGCCCCAGAGCAAGACCTCACACTGGAGTGGACAGACACACCACTGTATACACAACTGAACAAGCAGGTCCTATGAGGGGACAATGGACATCTGATCATGTTAAGTCAAAGACAGGAGGAACCAGGAGAATCTGATGGCTCCATGACTTTCAGGGTGAATGACAGGAGGGGAATGGTGGCATCAGACAGCTGGAAGAGAGACTCATAAGGAAGCCTGTCCTTGACATTCGAAAGGTAGACAAAATTACAGTAGTCAGTTGAAATTTTAAGTCTAAAATTATACTTCTTCAGAACATGTCATTGTATAACTTTTTATGTGAATATAGAAAGTTAATTCTTAAAAAAAAAAACTAGTATATGCTAAATGCATGGTATGCCAGGGTAGAATTACTTTTAAATTGTGTTAACCTAGGCTATACTAAAGTCCAAGGTACCGATCACCACTCCCAAAACCAGTAGAGAGCTATTAAACTGTCGTGTTAAGTGTAATTCATACAAAACCTCTGATACTATTTTAATATGATTTTTAATGTATGTATTATAATTATTTGATATAAAGATTATAATTTCCATCTTATTGGCAAAGAAATTAGGAGGCAGAGTTTGCAGGCATCAATAGAGTAGCAAGTCTTAGTGGAAAGAATAAATTTAGACAATGATCAAATCTGGCTAATTCTGCTTCTTCCAAGATAATCGACAGAAGCAAATATTAGACCAGCAGGTGAGATGAGGGGCTGGAGAAGCAGCCTAGTGGCTAAGAGCCTGTGGCACTGCTCAGGAGGACCTGAGTTCACTTACCGTCACCATTACCATCAGGCAGGTTACAGCCACTTTTAGAAAGCACCACTGAAATCCTGTGTCTGTGGCCTCTGCTGGCACCTGTGCTCACACGCACATACCCACACACATATTCTCATAATTAAAATTTAAAAATCTTTTTTAAAAAGCTGGATGTGGTGGTGCAAGCCTTTAATCTCAGCACTCAGGAGGAAGAGGCCAGCCAGGGCTTAAAAGAACAAAAACAAACAAAACCAAAACCACCAGGTAAACAAATGGGAAAGGACAACTAAGAGCTGAAATACTGTATTATGTCATACTAGCCTTAAAAGTTAGGTCTGGGGCCTGGAGAGATGGCTCAGTGGTTAAGAGCACTGGCTGCTTTTCCAGAGGACCTAGGTTCAATTCCCAGCACCCATGACTGCTACCCTTACACAGATATGACACCCTCACACGGATATACATGCAGACAAAATACCAATGCACATGAAATAAAAATAAATAATTTTCTAAAGCTGGGTGTGTCTGTAAAACCAACATGTAACAAAAATTATTGAGAAACCGTTCTTTCCCAAAAAGTGTTTGTCCCTGAGACCAGGGAAGATAATTTCCACTCTGAGTTACATCTTGAGTTTGAAGAAAGAAGTGGATGGAGTAGGAAGACACGTGTATGTCTCTAAGACACACACCACCAAGCAGGGCCTTCAAGTCTTACCATTGATAACCGGTGTGTAAACAACGATCCCAACCAGGTTCGGGTCGGATACGGTAGTGTCCAGAATAAGGCCCCCAATGCTGGAATAAAGAAAATCACATATTAGGGCAGAGGAACGAAAACGGACCTCAAGTTCCTCTGACCTTCACATACCTCCACTTTGGATAGTTCAATGTTTGTACAATGTAAAAATCAGGCCTCAAAAAAAAAAAAAAAAAAAAAAAAAAGGAATGTTCAAGGCAGAAACCAATGTTAACAGTAGGAATCTAGAACTAAAGCATGGCTGTGGGGGCAGGAGAGGCGAGGACTGGCAACATGAGCACAGAGCCTGACTTCAGAGGCCCGCACCCACAGAAAAGTCAGGTAAGGAGGGAACTGTAGATGTGCAGCGGGGGCAGACACAGAAGGCTCTCGGGGGCTCACTGGCCAGTGTTCTCCAGACTTGGTGAGAGCCGCATGAAAAAGTAGGATAGGAAAAAAATAAGGCGCAGTGGAAGAAGACACGCAGACCGCTGGTGATGCCTTCTGGCCTCCACAGGCGCATACCTGGGCATAGCCCAGGACACACGCAGACGACACGCACCGCATCATACATAAATACCAGACACCAGAACCATCAGTTAGGAGTGTGTTAGTTTTGTGGGGGGTATTTATTTATTCACACACACACCCCAGGCGAACAGGAATTTGTTACCTGCATTATCCTGGATTTATGGCAACCCTCCTGCCCCAGCCTCTCAAGTGCTGGAATTATAGGTATGTATCACAATTCCCAAATTATACATATGTTCAGTCCACTGAACTATCTAGAAAGACCTGCAAGGCACCAGTAACTATTTCTACGGTTTAAAACAATAGGATTAATGGTTCCTTCATAGTCTTCTGCACATAGTATTTTTTGTTTTGTTTTGTTTTGTTTTGTTTTGAGACATGGTGTCTTAATATAGCCTTTGCTGGCCTGGAGCTTCCTAGTAGACCAGGCTAGCCTCAACCTCCTAAAGCTATACCTGCCTCAGCCTCTCAGGTGCTGAGACCATACTATTTTTTGAGTCACATCATCTATCACTCTTTAATTTAACAACTAACTGTAAAAGCAGTGTCTTTTCATCTTTGAAGTAAGCAGGCATTAAAGGGTGGTTTCTACTGTGCTAAAACTAGATGGATTATAACCATATCCCACAGAGAGCTGCAGCAGCAGAAAGCTGAGCTTGAGAATTCCAGGAAATAGATGGTGGTTTTAATGTAACACAGTGGCAAGCCATACACTTTCAGTGTCTCAGTGGAACTTAGAGGCTTGTTTTAAGTTTCTGAAGCCTTTATTAGCTGGTTACCTTCGGGCTGGGGTGTATAAGACACTGCCAGTCCCAACACCAAATCATCTATCTACATCAAAATGAGCCACAGGCTGTCATGGGATGGATTTGATAGTTCAAACAGCAGAGCAAAAGCTATGACATCACCTGACAGGTGTCCCTAGCCCCATTCCAAGCACTAGTAATTAGATGGGTTTTGTTTTGTTTTATTGATTTTTAGAGACAGGGTTTTTCTGTGTAGCTTTGGCTGTCCTAGAATCATTTTGTAGACCAGGCTGGCCTTGAGCTTACAGAGATCCACCTGCCTCTGCCTCTCAGAGTGCCGGGGTTACAGGCGTGAGCCATCATGCCTGGCTGCATCTGTTTCTAAGTAACAAGCCTATGCTGGCCCAGTTCCAGTGCCACATATATGACCTGTATTGAGTGAATGCCTCCTATGGCACATGAAGACACACCCCACAGCTTCCACAAGCCCCTTCTATCTGCATCCTGTCAGTCATGGCGAGCCCTTCTCAAGACACCAAACCCAGGAAGCAACCATTAATCAATGCCACAAAGCTGTTTTTTGATTCTTAGGGACACTGTCCTTATCCCCTGCCCCCCTACACGCGTGGCTGGTCTTGAGACCAGAAGCGTAGCTGTCGCCCTCCACGCCTCTCAAGCTCTTCCGCACTGGATTTGATCTTTGTATTACCCAAATCCAAATACTACATAAGACTCTCAGCTCACCACATTTAACAGGACATTCCTACTCTTTTTCAGATTACTGTTTTCATCAAACGTGCCCTGAACATCCTTCCATAGGAACAGAAATGTAAGTGCTATTCTGGAAGGCGGATACTCTAGGATTCATCTAGCTGACGCCTCATTGTTTAGTGTGCGCATGCCTACGTCACTCATGTAGTGCCCCCCACGCCGGCACTCACCTGCTTATGACCATGGCTGTTATGACGGGCTCCCAGCCCGAGTGGAGCACTGTCCTGGTGGCTGGATGTTTGGCAGCTATTATAATCCAGATAGGTGTCAGAGCCAGGAAAAAGGCACAGACTAATGGAGAAATGTAATAATATGTCTCTAGAATAAAGAAAAAGAGACATTCAACCCTCTTACTTCCAATAACAAATCTAAACAATCAAACATTTTACCAGATTTATCAAGTATAGTAAGTGTTTTACAGTTTCTATATACGTAAAACTTAGAACTGTAACTAAAACCCAGTGTCAAGTATGGTAGTCCATTCCCTACCCCAGCACTCAAGAGGCTAGAGCTTACACGAGTGTAAGGCCAGTCTGTGCTACACAGTAATATGTTCTTTTAAAACATCAAATAATGTGACTGGAAGAAAATCACTAGTTCCACAAATACTTATTATGAGACAACAGTGCAGCCCACATCGGAAATGTGAGGACAGCAGGGTGCACAACAGGAAGCAGGGGAGTCTATTCCCTGACAGCTGCCAGGCCTTGCTGTGCTTCTCTCTGAATGTCTGGGTCCCAATTACTCCTCCTGCTTCTACTACTGCCTTATCACTGACAGCATGCTTGGCTCCACACCATTTCACAGAAATGACATGTGCCATTTCTTTCTCTTTCTTTCTTACTTACTTTCTTTCTCTCTCTCTCTTTCTTCTTTCCTTTCTTTCTTTTTATTGTTTTTGTTTTTTGTTTTATTGTTTTGTTTGTTTGTTCTTCAAGACCGAGTTTCTCTGTGTAGCCTTGGCTGTCCTGGAACTCACTCTGTAGACCAGGTTGGCCTTGAATTTATAGAGATCTGCCTGCCTCTGCCTCCCAAGTGCTGGGACTAAAGGAGTGCACCACCACTGCCAGGCTGGATCCAGGGCATTTCTAAACAAAATTTTACATGTGCTCTCAGAGATGATGTGTGTGTATAAATTATCTTCTAACACCAGACAAAAGTCACTTCAAGATCAGAAACAAACCCTCAAGCTGTGGCCCCACACCTTCCTTTCTTACTAAAGGCCCAGAAAGGGAGGCTGGGAAAACATGAATTCACAGCAGAGAGCAGGAGAGAAACTAGTGAAGAAAGACCCTGGGACATGAATGGCAAGCGTTGTGTGCACAAGGTGAACTTGGCATGGACAGCCAAAGGAAAAAAGCCCAGCAACCCCCCCCCAGAGCCTGCACACACCCGGAATATACACTGAGAGCAGGTCCAGTCCAGACTTACCCAACGTAACCTGTTCACACACACTCCTGCCCACAGACACACACACAGACTCACACTGGCCTCACAAAGCTCAAGCTAAGCCACGGTTAACAGTCCACATTAGTAAAGTCCAGCGCTGTGACAGAGACAGAACAATGGACACTGAACTGCAGTGAGCCCACTGTGCCCAGCAGCCAATCAAAAGCAAAGCTGGGGACATTTGACTGTGTGAAAGTCTCTGAGATAGTGTTTAGCTCAGTTGAGCACGGGTAGGCAGAAACAGGCAGATCTCTGTGAGTTCAAGGGCAGCCTGGTCTACAAAGGAGTCCAGGACTGCCAAGGCTACAGAGAGAAACCTTGTCTCAACAAACAAAAAAGTTAATTTTACTTCAGTTCACTTTCCCCACAAATCTTTTCAAGTGCCTAAAGTAATTTTTAACAAGTCTAGTGGTCAAGTGGTACACACACAGTCACAGGTTCAAGGCCAGCCTGGCCACAAAAGGACAGCACAAAAGTAAACCTGAGGTCAGGCTCACAGGAGTCTCAGAGTAAAGCACCTGCAGGAAGCCTGATGCCTGCATTTGACCCCCTGACCCAGGACAGTAGAAGGAAACAAGCTATCCACTGACTTCCACAGGAGCACTGTGGCACACCTACACACATACACTTCTGTCTATAGACACACACACCTACATAATATACTCCTGCCCAGACACACAAACACAAATACACACACATACACACACACACCTACATACATATAATCCTGCCCAGACACAAACACTAAAACACATACACCTACCTAGATACATACATATATACAGACAAACAGAAATACACACACATACACCTACATACATACACTCCTGCCTATAAAGATACACAGATATACATACATTCCTGCCACACACACATATATACACTCCTGCCCACAGAAACAGATACACAGATACACATACGAACCTGCCCCTGGACACATACACAACCACATCCCTGCACACACACACACACACACACACACACACACACACACACACGTAAAGTTTTAAGAAGGAAATCCAAAAGGCTGGCGGGATGGCCCCAGTGGTTAAGAGCACGGCTGTTTAATTGCCAGCACCCACATGGCAGCTCACAACCACCTGAAACTCCAGCTCTAGGGGATCTGACTCCCTCTTCTGGCCTCCACTACACTTCACACATGTGTGCCCAGACATACATTCAGGCAAAGCACATAATGTAATAAAAGTCCTTAAAATGCCAAAGATGACAATTTTTAGCGTAGAAATTTATATAGTATGCACAGCTTTAGTTAGTTCTCTACTTGACAATCCCTAGAGTGAGATAATAAAATCATTGGGTTGGTGTTATGCTTACGGGCTGAACTCCCAGCACGTCAATGTGCAGAGCCTCTGGCATGAACTTTAACTCTCTGAGCTTGAGCCACAGATCCTTTATACTTTATGTTTCCCTGTGGCTGGAAATGGCCTCTCTTTTATTTAAGTCATTAAATCATCTCTAAGGGGTTTTTGTTTTGTTCTGTTTTTCAGGAGAGGGTGTCTCTGTGTAACCTGGCTGTGCACACGCATGCCTGCATACCATGACACATAAATGAAGCTCAGAGGACAACTTGCAGGAGTCTGTTCCGTCCTTCCACTGTGGGGTCAAATTCAGGCCACCAGGCTTGGCAGCAAGGGCCTGCTAAGCCATCGCACTGGTCCTCTCCTTTACCTTCTTAAAGATGAAAAAGCACAAACAGGGATTCCGGGTGATCCTTGTAAACCAATTGGAAACATCCCTACCTCATAAAACACCTAAAGCTGCCAACAATGTCCCCAGCACAGAGGAGAAGCTAAACGCATCGAAAGCACTGAACACCAAGAAAAGTGCTCCCCTGCAGGTCAGCTCACCTCAGCATCACATGCTCGGGGGCCAGACAGAAACTCCACTGCAGGCTTTAACCACATTATCCTCAACCCGAATATCTGCAGGGACATCTCAAATTGAGAAAAACACTCCCCACACTCACCCCCAACCCTCACTGCTGCCCTGGTCTTAAAGATAAGGGAAAAAAATAAAAATGAGTATCCCACGTGGGGCCACAAAACCAAGTTACCATATAACCAAAAATGCTGTATCTAGATGTTGCCAAGAGAACTGAAGAAATCCATTTCCGTATAAAAACTCGTTAGGTGAATGTTCACTGCAGCATTATCTGCAGGAGGACAAAAGCAGAGACTGTTTGTCAGCTGGTTAATGGAGGACACGCAGCATATCCACCCAACAGAGTGCGGCTCGGCCATACTCTCATTCTGTCCTGGGCTTCTGTGAAAACACAGGCCGGCCTGAAAGCACTGTGCTAAGTGAAAGAAGTCACATCCAGCCAGACAGAGAGGAGGAACGTGCTCACGTACACAGGCTTTGGGGGTGGCGAAAGTTCCTGGAATTGGAACATGGTGAAGACTGGGGATCTTATTAAAAAACAAAACAAAACCTGCTGAGCGGTTTATATAAGAGGGTGGCATGGTATATGTTACTTGATTTTCAAAGGCTTTAATAAAAAATGAAGGAAAGACAAAAAAAGGAGAAACAATGCAGTAATCAGGGTATAATGCCAATGTGGGGTGAGGCTGAGGCTATATAGAGAGGCCTTCAGGGCTCTTTTTATGTTTACAGCAATTCTGCATGTATAAAAATACCACCAAGTAAGTTTCTTAAGCATTAAAAAGTAGGAAAATCATCATGAAGCCAAAACTTCCTAACGACTTACTATAATTGTTTTCTATTTCAATCTGGTGTTTAATTGATGTCATAAAATTAAAGAATTACTTTTAGAAAACCATTAATGACACAATTAGCAAAAGAAAATGGCCAATTAAAAGCCAAATACAAATGTCTGCATCATATTAGAGTGTAAGATGATACCCCTCTTTTAAGTGAAACATGGTTAGTAGATCCTGGTTAGAATTGTTTTATGTACTGAAACACCAATACATCATTTAGCATTGTGGTGAGCTCGATATTGACCCTCAAAGAGTCCCTGAAACTGGGGATGTTGCCAGAAATGACAGAGTCAAAGGTTTTGATATGAGAGGGCTGTGTGGACGATTTGTGTGAGTCCTAAGTGTGAACACTGGCATCCTTGTAAGGAGATAGGGGAAAGCAGTGAGAACAGAAGCAGCCGCACAAACAGTGAGGACCAGCCGCTTCCAGACAGAAAGAGCAGGAACCAGGCTCTCCCGAGCTCCCAGAAGCAGCTGGCACCGCCAACACCTTGGTATCTGTCCTTCTTGACTCATTCTGGGTGTCTAGCATCTAGAACTAGACAACACAGCTGCACTGTTTCAAGCTAATCTGGCAACCTGCTCCACAACTGAAAACTAGAACACATGAAATGTTGGGGCTTTCACACCCACAGGAGTTCATACGTGTAGTACTTATCCTGTGCTGAAATAAACTACAGAAAAGTAGACATTCACAAAGTAAAATACTCCGATTCTGCTGACCTGTCGAACACAACTCCACTTCAGTGGCCCACCAAGCGTAAAGCTGGCGCATTTCCAGCCACTTCTGTGTCACTTCACAGATGGCATTCATCCTCATCTAAATTACTCTCTGGAGTGACAAATTTTATATACCAGCTGTTTCTATGTGACCAACACAGTAACACACACTGTACACTTTTTCCCAAAAGACCACATTAAAAACCGTCACGCTTTCTTGGAGAACTGACACTTCTAAAAAAAACAGTCAAAGATGGCCCATTGCTTTAAATTAAATCACTCAAGCACAGTGGTAGTCAAGGTAAGCTTGGACTCTTCACGTCAACACATCAAGTTACCGAGACTATGGAACACGCCATGAACAGCTAGAGGGCACCTCACCACCTCAAGAGGTTGAAATAGCTGGATCTTGAAGTAGAGGTGTTTCCAATTTTCTAAGAAAGCACCAAATTGATTTCCAAAGTAGTTGTACAAGTTTGCACTCTCACCAGCAATGGAGGAGGGTTCCCCTTTCTCTACAACCTCAACAGCATGTGTTGTCACTTGAGTTTTTGATCTTAGCCATTCTGATGGGTGTAAGATGGAATCTCAGGGTCATTTTGATTTGCATTTCCCTGGTGACTAAGGATGTTGAGCATTTCTTTAAGCACTTCTTGACCATTTCATATTCCTCTGTTGAGAATTCCTGTTTAGCTCATTTTTAATTGGATTATTTGGTTTGTTGGTGTTTAATTTCCTGAGTTCTTTATATATTCTGGACATTAGCCCTCTGTCTGATGTAGGATTGGTGAAGGCCTTTTCCCAGTCTGGAGGCTGTCGTTTTATTCTATTGACAGTGTCCTTTGCTTTTCAGTTTCATAAGGTCCCATTTATTGATTATTGCTCTTAGAGCCTGTGCTGTTGGTGTTCTATTCAGTCAGTTGTCTCCTGTGCCAATGAGTTCACGGCTCTTCTCCACTTTTTCTCACACTAATATATTTAGTGTGTCTGGTTTTATGTTGAAGTGTTTGATCCACTTGGACTTTAATTTAGTGCAGGGTGATAAATGTGCATCTATTTGCATTTTTCTGCATGTAGACATCCACTTAAATCAGCACCATTTGTTGAAGATGCCATCTTTTTTCCATTGTATGGTTTTGGCTTCTTTGGCACAAATCAAGTGTCTATAGGTATGTGGGTTATATATCCTGGGCATATATCCAGGATATATAACTGCTCCATCATACAAGGGCATTTGCTCAGCTATGTTCATTGTGGCTTTATTTGTAATAGCAAAAAACTAGAAACAACCTAGATGTCCCTCAACCAAAGAATGAATAAATAAAATGGTACATCTACACAATACTATTCAGAATACTATTCAGCTATTAAAGACAAGGACATGATGAAATTTGCATCCAAATGGATGGATCTTGAAAAGATCATCCTGAGGAAGGTAACCCAGACCCAGAAAGACACTCATGGTATATACTCACTTATAAGCAGATATTAGCCACATAGTACAGGATAACCATACTATAATCCACAGACCTAAAGAAGCTAAGTAACAGGGAGCACCCAGGGGATGATGCTTAATTCTCATTTGTCAGGGCAAATAGAATAGACACTGGAAACAGTTGAAGGCAGGTAACAGGACGGGAGCCTACCATAGATGTCTCCTTAAAGACTCCACCCACCAGGGGAGGGAAGCAGATGTGGAGCCTCACAGCTAAACTTTGGGCAAAGCGCAGGGAGTCTTGTAGAAGAGTGGGGGGATGAAGAACCTGGAAGGGACAAGAGCTCTACAAAGAGACCAAAAAATCTGGGCCAAGGGGGGCCAACAGAGACTGATGCACCAACCAAGGACCATGCATGGAGAGGACCTAGACCTCCTGCTCAGATGTAACCCATACACAGCTCAGTCTTCATGTGGGTTTCTAGTAAGGGGAGCAGGGGCTGTCTCTGACATGGACTCTGTTGCCTGCTCTTTGGTCACTTCCCCCTAGTGGGGCGACCTTACCAGGCAGACCTGATAAGACTTGATAGGCTGGAGTCAGCTGGTAGGAGAGGAGGGCTCCTTCTTTCTGAGTACTAGGGGAGGGAAATGGGGGAAAAGAGGAAGAAAGGGTAGGAGCAGGTGGAGATGAGAGAGGGGGCTATGATCAGAACGTAAAGTGAGTAAATTTTTTTTAATTAATTTAAATTAAAAAAGAGGTTGAAATAGCTAGAGCCCATGTCTGCCACAGCTTTAACCAGGTGACCTAAAGAATGAACATTAATCCGATTTTGGTTCTGAGATCTTGTCGAAAAAGAGAAAGCTGGTAGTTTTTAATCAATTTATCAATAAATGTTCATTCCCTTTGGATAGAAAGGCTTTCTGTCTTAATTGGCCCCTTTTTAAGTGAACTTCCGCAGCAACCAGTGTTGGTGGAAATGTCCAAAAGAGAAAAGATCTGTTACTGTCAGCTGCAGCCTTGGCAATCACTCCGCACAGTCCAACAATAAAACCTGCCACTGAATGTTGTGACCTAAAATTAAGGGGACATTTCTAACCCTCCGTTCACTTCTATAGCTAGTGTATATAGCACAGGGGTGGCCAAGGTAAGCTACAACTGGAGCAATGCTGGTAGGTGAGGTTACAGAAATGGCTGTAAGTATATCCCAGAATTCAACTTAAGCCCATCTTACACAGAAGCAAGAAATAAATGGGCAGCCCATCAAGGACATGGTGGACTCAGCAAGAACATAGATTCTACTGTTCCCAGCAGATGAGTAGAAAACTGTTAAAGACTCTCATGACTCATCCCACATAGGGAGAAAAACACTAAGTGTTCTACTCACATGTGCCTTTAGGTAATAAGACTATAAAGTCTACAACCCAGAAGGGCAGCAGGCTGTCTGCTCTTCATCTGTAATAACCAGGAGCTGAAGCCATGCCACCGCTCTGACTTAACCCACCACAAAACGGATGCATGCCTAGCGAAAAACTGGCAATTAGATCTTTGTGTTTTGTTTTGTTTTTTGAAAACAGGGTCTCACTATGTATTCCCAGCAGGCCTAGAATTTACTCTGTAGACCAAGCTGACCTCAAACTCACAGAGATCCACCTGCTTCTGCCTCAGTGGTGCTGGGATTAAAGGTGTGAGCCACCATGCCCAAAATGACAATTAGATCTTACTCAGATCTTCTGGTGTTTGCTTAGATGCCTGCTCTACCCAGAACTTAAAATGTTATCATGGCCTTATCCTCTAGAATAGAAGTTTTCCTTGAGTCTTTCAGCCTCAAGAACATCCTGAAGATGAAGTTGCTTAAACCTGTAAACTGTTAGATGTAAACATTCTATTCAAATGAAAGAAAAACATTTCTCATGTACGAAGGTAAGTCCCACTCATAGATCCATCAATAGCCGTAACCTTGCTTTATGCTTTGGTGTGCATCATTGCTTTGCTTTCCCTTGCTGTTAGTTTAATGCATAGTCACTACAGCCGTATACTACTTTCCATTTGACATACTCCACTACTGAATTCCCTCTGGGGGTGGCTCTCTATATTCTGCATGCTAGATGTACATAATTTCTGGTAGATTCTTGTTTACAGCCCAATGGGTTTTACTCTTAAGCCCAGGGGTTGGGGCAATGCAATATAATCAAAATAATTTACATTCTAAGAGACTGGAATTTTTGCTGAGAATTAATAATACACCTTGAGGTCACTTAAGACTTAAGGGTGCTGTCCTACTGTATACTCAGCCTGTTTAGTCTGCTTTTAAGAGAACAATGCAACAATCAGCCTTATTTGCCTTAGATTTCCCATGTAATCAACCCAAGCTAATACACAACTGTAATCTTAAATTATGTACTCTTCCATGCCCCTGACTAAAAAATAATGCATGTGTGCTATGATAATCATTTGTGGAAACAGTCTTATAAAATGAATATACAGCATAAATGTCGACTATAATACATGGACATTGTTTGCTGAACAATGATGTCTGTAATACTGCTATCCAGGTCTGTTGGAGTCAGTCACTTCATCTCTTATAAAACCCTGTTAAATTCTTATATAAAGTACCCTCATTCCTTCTCCATTGAAAAACTTCCTGTGTTATTCAGTAAGAGAGAGAGAGCAAAGTCCCTTCTTAGGGACTGTGCTGGCTGGTCATATGTCAGCTTGACACACAAACTAGAGTTATCTGAAAGGAGGAAGCACCAATTGAGAAAATGCCTCCAAAAGATGAGTTGTAGGCAAGCCTGTAGGGCATTTTCTTAATTAGCAACTGATGCAAAGAGGGCTCAGCCCATTATGGGTGGGGCCCTTCCTGGCCTGGTGGTCCTGGATTCTATAAGAAAGCAGGCTGAGCAAATCATGAGGAGCAAGACAGAAAGCAGCACCCGTCCATGACCTCTGCATCAGCTCCTGCCTCCAGGTTCCTGCCTGCCCTATCTGAGTTCCCGTCCTGACTTCCTCTGATAAGCAGCAATATAGGAATATAAAAACCCTGTCCTCCCCAACTTGCTTTTTGATCATGGTGTTTTGTCGCAGTAACAGAAACCCAAACTAAGACAGGGCCACACACTCAGACAGATACACCATGACAAACATACTCAGAAACAAACACAGCCACATAGGATAGATCAAAAAACAGACATCAGGCAGGCACAGATTCAATACAACAGACAGAGGGCAGAAGTAGAAAATTTCAGTCTGACCTTACTCTTAATTAAATGACACCATGGGGAAATGCTTTGATTTCTTTCCTTAATGAGACACCGATGCATTATTGGTGTCTTAGAATTTACTAGTAGTGTGCTCAAACCAATCACTAGAAGTTAAATGAATCATCCTACAAAAAAAGTTAAATAAGCCTATCCTTGATAGGCTTTCAGCAGCATGAGAGAGAACCTCTGCTGGTGTTAAAGAGGAGACGTGGGCTGGGGAGATGGCTCTCCCACCTAAGCTCTCCAGGTGAGCTGGCCACTAAGCCTAATGATCCAAGTTCAATCCCAAAACTGACAGGATGGAAGGAAAAGACCCAAAGCCCACACGTTGTCCTGACCTCCGCATACCATGGTGGACAATACCCACTCCCCACCCAAATAAATGAATAAAGAAATGAACAAATGAACAAACAAGTAAATGGAAGTAGCAGAATACTGAAACTAGGGCAATGTGTCCTCGGTCCTTCTATTCAACTCCATTTCAAATTTTGCTTCAAGTTTTAATGACTTATCATCAGAGTTCTCAGGTGCATGATAATTTTTTAGTCTATTTTTGTGCTAATTTTAGGATTAGACAACTAAATCTGTTGCTGTGTGTTTACTGTTTCTGTGCCTCAGCATCTTGAGTCTTTACATCTCCTTTCCCAGAGCACCATCTAGTGAAGTTTCTCTACGTCTCCAGGGTGGGGCCTTCTCCTGCCTCCCTGAGATCAGACACAGCAAACTTTTCAGTCCCTGGATTGAGAAGTGCAGAGGTTACAAAAGCAGATTTTGGCTTCAGAAACCCTTCAGGTTAAGGAACTGAGGCCCCAGAGAGAGAGACACTAAGGTACACTAGGGAAGCAGAGAAAATAAAGGAGTATGGGAAGGGAGAGGAACTACTGAACCCTGAGTCTGGTTAATACTTCTCTAGCCCAGGGCCAAGAACCTCAGCACAATAGCCAAACTTTGCTGTGAAGATTGCCTGCACAGAGACACTATTCCTTTTTACAGGGATGTTTCAATATGAGTGTTAAGATGCAGTGACCCATGCTGAAGGCCAAGCTGACCTGTGAGCTCAATCCCACCCCTTTCCCAGGTGTAAGGTCTCCAAGAATCTCACGAACACCATCATCAGGTCCTTCAGTTAAAACCCATTTATTCCCTCGGTATAGCAGGCATGTCTTCCACCCTCATGGCCTGTGGCTTCACATTGTCAGCCTGTACTCCTATCCCACACATCTCAGAAATGGACCTCTCCCTGTGGTCTCATTTACTAATAGAAAATGGAGCTCCTCAGAAACCCTTTCAATCTAGAAGCCAAACTACCACTACTAAGGACACTTCAGCCAAGGCTCTTGAGAAGCCCAGATCATGTAGACACTATCATTTTCCTACATGCTTTCTCTCCCTGAATGCCAAAACATAAATCTATGTGAAAACCTTTTCTTGATAAGCTCCAATTCTGCTTTAAAAAAAATGTGAAAACAAGAAAAAAGAAACAGCAACAGCCATTGTTCAAGGTATTCCAGTTGCTGGCTCAGTGATGCATTCTCAGAGCTTTCAAACATCAGTAAGCATGTGGCAACTTTGCCTTTGCCTAAGCCTTTGCATTTCCCCTGGAAACAACTCCAAAGCATACCACAATCAAATAAACCAGCACTTACACTACCATAGTTCCTCTTCTCTTTCCAACTGAACCACATCTTCCTTGCCCTGCGTTGCCACTTTTACTTTTCTGAAGTGACACGAATCCCCAGAACAATCTGCTGAGGCAAGACACTGTACATAACTTCTCTAACCCAGGTCCTTGCACCAAGGATGCTTTTCCTACAACCAATCAAATTAGTGGACACTGACCATGCCAAAGTCATCCACAGGGCCACTTGAATAAATACTAATCATCTTTCCTAAATCATTTTCAAAAGGAATGATGTACTTTCTAAAGATTGAATTCATTCAACACCTAATATGTAAACGGCACCAAGGGTGCTGCAAAATGTTAAAATTAAATGAAAAACACAGCACTGTGGAGAACTCTGCACTTGCAAACAGGCAGCAGTGTGCACAGGTGGCGCCCTCGTCGCTGCCCACCCCACCAACTTCCTGAAGTAAACTAAATCAGTTAAAACAAAGAGGAGGAAAAGGAATAGTGTATTTATATGAAAAGCCATAATCACGGACCAAACGCAGAGAAAGTCAAATGCACAGAAGCCTCAATAAAGTGACGTAACAACTCAGATAAGCTCTGATGGACACGTGGATGCATGGGTGGATGCATGGGTGGATGCATGGGTTTATCAACAGGATCTCATCATGAAGCAAGGGTGGCCTGGAGCTTGCCATGCAACCTAGCTGGATTTGAACTCAAGATCCTCTTGACTCAGCTTTCTCGGTGTTAGGATTACAAGCACACATCACCATGTCTAATGCAGATACATCTTTATTGGCATAAAGGAATGCAACTGAGTTTTGTCCACGACTCACATTCTGAAACCTTCATCCAGTTCTGAAACCCTTTTTGTGGAATCTTCAGAGTTTATTCTTTTCATACGTAAGTCATCTACAGAAATTATTAACTCCTTTTCCATCTGTATGCCTTTCATGCCTTTTCACGTCTAACTGCTCATTAGCCCTTAGTGTGATCACAAGCAGAAGTGGCAAGAGCGGCTGCTCCCGCCCTGCATCATCACAGAGGCAATGCATTCAGCTGGGGGAGCTTTAACTCTGCTCTTAGTTTACGGAGGAGGCATCAGCTCTGCCCACCAGAGCTACCAGCCAATAGCTTTCTCAGGGTCTCTGGTTTGGTACCGGGCTGGGAACACTTCCTGGAAGCATTTGTTGTCTGGGTTTTAATCTTTTAACATTTACTTACGTGTGTATCTATTAGAGTTGTTGAGGCAGGTTCTCGCTCTGCAGCGCAGGCTGGCTTCACACTCACAGCAATTCTCTTTCTTTTTAATTACTACTCCAGCGAACTTGTCTGGTCAGGTCTTATATTTCTTCCAGATTCAATCTCAGTGGGTATGTGTTTACTGAAATGTATCCATCCCCCAGAGGCTAAGGTTTTGGCACGTAATTCTTCATAATAGCCTCTGTGATCCTTTCCATTCTGAGGTACTCATTACAATACCTGTGCTTTCCTTTCTGGTTTTATTTCGCTTCAAGTTTTCTCTCTTAGTCTAGCTAAGACTCTGTCAACTTTCTTCATTATATGAAAGAAAACCCTTCATTTTGTTGACTTACTGTATAGCTTTTTGACTTGGTTTAATCATACTTACCTCCTTTCTTCACTCTTTTCTTAACCCTGGTCTTTTTTCTTAACTCCGCTCTTTTTTCAGTTTCCTGCTGTGTATTAGACTGCTCGCCATCTTCTTTAATACAAGCATTTACAGCTTTGTGTGTCCTCCTCAGAACCACCTATGCTACAACCTGTGGGCCGGTGAACACTCCTCCTATTCTCGTTGGCTTAAGATGTTTAGTTTCCATTTTGAGTTCTTCACTGACCCACTGCTTGCTTGAGGTGTCCTGTTGAATTTCTGTATATTTAGATATTTCCACTTTTCCCTCTGCCACTGCTTTCTAGTTTCACATCATCATGGTGACAAAGATAGGAGATGGTGGTCACTTCCTCAATTTGCTAAGATTTGTCTCATGGCTTACCATGGGGTCTATGCTAGAAAATGATCTGTGCACACGAGAAGAATGCACACCACGTGGTCGCTGGGTAGAACATTTTGTAGGGTGTCAGGTTCATGTGGACAGTGTCCACTTCAAGTCCAGGCTTCTTCACTGCACTTCCATCTGGACGACGTGCCCACTGTTGAAAGAGAGGTGCTGAAATCGCCACTGTTCCTGTACTGTTTCTCCACGGCCCTTCCAGCCTGTTAACTTTTATATAGTTAGGAGCGCTGACACTGGGCACATACACATTTACCACTGTTGTGCCCTTGTCACGAACTGACCCTGGGAAACTTTTCCTGAGCTTGATTCTTCCATCCTTTGTAGTATGTAGCCTCTATAGCCAGAGCTTACATCTACCAAAAAGATCCTCCTTCCCAACACTGCTCAGTGTTTCCAGCGTAGCTCAGAAACTTTGTTTCCAAGAACCGGGCTTCTCAGCAACATGAATAGAATCTTAAAAATTAAACGTGCCTAATTGTAATCTTTGTATTCAGAATGAAATGCTAGGTGTCTAACTGCTGAGTTTCTGAGGCCCCCTAGTGCTCAGGACACACAGTTCGGCAATCCAGACACTGGCACTTCGGAGCACCTGCAGGCTGTTATATTAACTGTGGAATTAACTGGTAGCCCACTTTAAAGGGAAATCCCTTGGGGGCATCAATTACATGGATGAAATGAAAAGGATCTGTAACACTGCAACTTGAATGATGTTAAGCCAACTTTCAGAAGACAAATAAAGGCCTAGAATATCCTAAGCAATATTTAAAAATACGGTGTTCTAAAAGTACGGTAACAATGTTCTTTGTCTTAGTCCTCATCACGGTTGAAGCACCATAAACAATCAAAGTGATGTTGGATGTGCTGGTTCACCCGCAATCCCAATACTCAGGACGCTGATGTACGGTGAGCTTGCTTCAGAGCCAGCCTCAGATACACAGTGTGACCCCACCAAGATCCAACCTCAGTGTGGCACATTACACTCAAAACAGTGCAAGCTTTGGATGACAACACGGTACGATCCTGTTGTTTGTTTATCGATTTATTTATTTATTACTTATTTAATCTGTATGGGTATCTTATCTGTAAGTATGTCTGTGTAGCACATGCATGCCTGGTACACAGGAGGCCAGAAGAGGCCATCGGATCATTTGTGACTGGTTGTGAGCTACCATGTGGTGCCGGGATTATAGGCGTGTAGTCACACCCGGTTAATCTGTGGCATTTCTATCCCTTAATAGTGCCAGGAAGAAACCTCTTGTATGTCCCTTTTCTCTTTTTCTCCCCTTAACACAGGAGAGACTTCTCTCATTCCAAAGGTTAGTAACAGGGACTCTGTGCACCCTGCTCAGGCTCTCCCTGGCTTCCTACTGATGACAATCCCAAGACAGGGTCTCATACATTGGTCCTAAACTCTCAGTTCTCCTGCCTTAGCTGCCCGGGGACTTTGATTATGAGTATGTGCCATCACGCCTGGCTAGACAACCTCCCTTCCCCAGCACACTTAACAGCCTGGTATTACAGGGTGAGGACCACAGTTGCTCAGATGTCTGCCTGTGAGTTGGGTGGGGAACAGTCCACCACAGTCTCCAATACTGGGTGTAAACTGACATTTATTCCCCCAGTCTAAATTGCACCTAAATTGCATAATTCAGAGAAGGAAAAAGCAGAATCAATTTATTATCCCAACAATAAAAATTAGACAAGATTTAGGGTTATTTCTTTAATAACACAAGTCCCCTTTTCTGTGCCTCCTGTGAAAGGAAAAGGAACTGAGCACTGAGTGTCGGTCCAGTGTACTGTACAGTGACAAAACCATATCCAAAGAGAAAGAAAGCGATGGCAGCTTATGCTGCTGGCCACTTACTGTCTTACACGTTATTTTAGGCAAATGCGCCTATTTTCAAGTGAGAAAAAATGTATCTGGACATACAGTAAGTCTTTATGTCACTCATCAAATCAAAGCTAAGGCAGGGTCAGATACTGAAGGAAGCTTTCCTCCTTGCTGCCAAATGTTATACAAGGTTTAATGCATGGGAGGTTAAAGCTTTGCTAGAGTTCAAAACCACTTCTGGAGATCCTTCAGACTAAGCATACTGTAGATATATTCTAAATTATACCACGAGGCTGTATAGAACCCATGGCAATTTGTGAATAAATATTTGCCTTTGGATTGGCTTGTAAATAATTTTGTTATAGCGAAATTCTGTGTTTTTTTTAACTAGATATCTGATGCATGCACACAAGCATGCACACATACATGCACACACACACACACACACACACACACACACACCCCCATACACGTAAACTTGACATGATAAAAAAAACATTCTGATTTTAATTCATGCTCACAAATCACATTCGCTACCACTGACAGTGGTCCCAGAACATACAATCCAGTTAAAACAATTCATTAGAGTCTACACATAAGAGTCTACTCATCAGACTCTGCCAGCAGTGGTGGTGTACGCCTGTAATCCCAGCACTTGGGAGGCAGAGGCAAGTGGATCTCTGTGAGTTCAAGGCCAGCCTGGTCTACAGAGCAAGTCCAAGACAGCCAAGGCTACACAGAGAAACTCTGTCTCAATAAACAAAACAAAGAAAGAAAAGCAGAAAGGTGAGGCAGAAAGGAAAAAAAATTACACAGGATAAACATTATTTTAGAGTTCTGAACTCAGAGTAAGAGAAAATAATATGAGAACCACAGCACGTGGTAAACGTACAACAAGCTACAGTTTTCTAATCAATTTTGTCTCTAGTTCCAACAGATGAAGGTCATCATGGATCCACAACATTTTACATTTCTGTTAAAAGACTCTGGACAATATCATTTTTAGTTTCACGTCAACTTACCGAGACAGGCATATAGACCCTGACTTATCCAAGCTAATATGGCAAGAGTTATCAGATCACCAAAACTAGCAGCAATGGGCGTGGCCACGTTGTCAGGGTTTATGCCCGTCTTCTTTGAGCCCACAATGACTCCAACCATTATTATTCCTAGGAGAAAGAACGATCGTTACTTTCGATGCTGACTCAGAAAATCCATTCCCCAAATACCAAAATACACAGCATGGATAAACAGCACACCAGTTCCAGTTAGAATGCTCGAATCAACTGATTAAGCAAACAAAACATTTAAGTGTAACTGCTTTGGCAAAATGCCCTTCAGCAAACTGCAAGGGATCACAGTGTTGCATTTACTGTAAAATCCAGTTAAAGTTAAAAATTTGAATTTAATGAGGCATATGCATTGTATGTAATACATATATATTGAAGAGCTTCATTTTTAACCCTTAAAGTATGAAAACGCTAGAGAGTTCTATTTGTGTGCAGAGTAACAAATGTGCCAAATATGGTAACTAAAAATGCTTCGTCACATCGTCTAAAACAAAGTATCAGGAAGCAGGGCATAATTAAAATTTGAAAGCTAGGGTTCAGAAAAAATACCTAGAAAAGACACTCTTAGGAGATGATTTGTTTGATGGTGAAGAGCACTTACTATTCGAACCCAGGGGACCTGGGTTCGATTCTCTGCACCTACCTGACAGTGTGGTGCACAGACATACAAACCAGCAAAATATATACTCACACATCAAATAAAATAAGAACCAAAAAGAAAAAAGAAAGAAAAGGGAAAACGGCAAGAATATGTTTCAAAAAAAAAAAAAAAAGTAATAGTCTTTGGAGGGTAGAGAGGTGGTTCAGTCAGTAAGTGCACTGGCTGCTCTTGCTGAAGACCTGGTTTGGTTCCCAGCACCCGCGTGGTGACTTACAACCATAATAACTCAAGTTTCTGGGGAGACACCTTCTTTTGGCCTCCAAGGGCACCAGGCACAGACAAAACATTCACACATAAAATAAAAATAACTAAGGCTTGAAAAAACTAAAAAGGGCGGGGGATGGTGGCATATGTCATTAATCCAAGAACTTGAAGGAAAGGCAGAAGCCAGCAGATATCTATGAGTTCAGGGTCAGCTGGTCTACACACGCTAGCTGGGAATATATGACCAGATCATACATCAAAAACTAACAGAAAGTTTAAAAAACACTCTTTGTGTGTGTGTGTGTGACACAGGCTCTCATGCATGTCCTGGAACTTGCTATGTAGACCAGACTGGCCTTGAACTCACAGAAATCTGCTTGCCCACCACCTCTCAGTGGTGGGACTGAAGGCATCAGCTACCATACCCAGCTTAGAAGATACTCTTGGCTCAAGTTCCTGTCTCTAAACCTACAAGAGACAAAAATGTGGCTAAGTGCTTACACTTTCAGATCTTTATTTTCTTGAATCATACAAATGGAAAAAAGATAACATCTATCTTCATAACCAAGAGTATAAGAAAAGATGAAAATGAAAGAACATCATACAAAGAAATGGAAAATGTGTAGTTTCTATGGTAACCATGCATCATTCTGAAACATAAGCATGATTATGGGAAGAAATAAACAGCATCTCAGCACAGCACACTTTCTGAGTACAAATGGCTGTAATGTTTTATTCTGGCATGCTAGCTTTATAGGTTCTAGGGAGTAGGGTTTAAATTCTTGCCAAAGGCTACACAGTTTATGATTCTGGGCCAGAACACAACTCCGTAGCTTATAAAACCAAACCAGCAAGCAGCAGAATGTGTGTCTTGTATGACATGATACTTTGCAATCTTATACACCAGGAGGCTTTCTCCTCACCAGGGCCACTCTTTTCAGAATGCATTCGAAAGGGGAAAAGGGCGGAGTGTGGGGACAGGGCGAGGAAATGTTTCTCTAACCATGATGAGATGAGATTCTACAGAAACCTCCCCCAGATCAGCACCTTCACAGACCCACATGGGAGATTCTTCTCAGGCCATGCCACTTCCAACCTTGCAGCTGTGCCCACAGCCCCGACTGTACTGCTGCTGAGGAGGCGAAGTTCCCTCACCTGTGAAGTGTGGTTTACAGTACCTACCGCACATGTTAAGATGGTTAAGTATCAAGCTATCACAGTAAAGTAAGTAAAGCACAGTAATGTGCACTTAAAAATCTAAGTCTTGGGCTAAGGAGGTTAAGAGCACTGGCTGTTCTTCCAGAGATACTGAGTTCAATTCCCAGTAACCACATGGTGGCTCATATCCTTCTGAAATGAGATCTGGTGCCTTTTTCTGGCATGCAGGTGTACATGCAGACAGAACATTGTATACATAATAAATAGGATAAACATACTAAAATCTATAGTCCTAAAGAAGCTAAACAACAAGGAGGACCCTAGGGAAGATGCTTAATCCTCATTCAGAAGGGCAAACAGGATCGGAAGTAGGAAAAAGACAAGGAACAGGACAGGAGTCTTCCACAAAGGACCTCTGAAAGATTCTACCCACCAGGGTATCAAAGGAGATACTAAGACTCATGGCCAAACTTTGGGCAGAGTGCCAGAATCCTTATGGAAGAAGAGGGAAATAGAAAGACCTGGAGGGGACGGGAACTCCACAAGGAGAACAACAGAGTCAAAAAACGTGGGCTCAGGGGTCCTGCGGAGACTGATACTCCAACCAAGGACCATCCATGGAGAGGACCTAGACCCCCTGTTCAGAGGAAGCCAATAGGCTGCTCAGTTTCCAAGCAGGTTTCCTAGTAAGGGTAAAGGGGCTGTCTCTGAAATGAACTCAGTGGCTGGCTCTTTGATCACCTTCTCTGGTGTGTGTTTTGGGTGGGGGGTACAGCTTTGCCAGGCCACAGAGGAAGATGATGCAGATAGCCTTAAAGAGACCTGATAGGCAAAGGTCTCAAAAGAAGAGGAGTAGGTCCTCCCTATCAGGGGACTAGGGAAAGGGCATAGGGGGAGAAGAAGGAGAGTGGGTGGGACTGGGAGGAGATGAGGGAGGGGACTGCAGCGGGAATACAAAGTGAATAAATTATAATAAATAAATAAATAAAAATTTAAAATATCTGAGACTTTATAGATATTTCACACTTGATATATTGAAAGTTTTTAAGTAACTTCCTAAATGAAACAAAGCCAGAAAAAGGTTTATTATTATTATTACTATTATTATTATTTTGGTTTTTCAAGACAGGGTTTCTCTGTGTAGCCTTGGCCATCATGGAACTCACTATGTAGATCAGGCTGGCCTCAAACTCACAGAGATCTACTTACCCCTGCCTCCCAAGTGCTGGGATTAAAGGCACATGCCACTGCTGCCCAGCTATTATTATTATTATTATTATTATTATTATTATTATTATTATTATTA
>NW_026596091.1:3035271-3039107 GCF_907164565.1 Psammomys obesus | reverse complement strand
TATTATTATTATTATTATTATTATTATTATTATTATTATTATTATTATTATATAATGGGTCGTGCCTTTGATCATAAACGCTGGGAGGTAGAAGAGGGTATCTGTGAATTTGAGGCCATCTTGGTCTACAAAGAGAGTTCTAGGACAATCAGGGCTACACAGAGACACTCTGTCTCAAGAAAAAAAAAAAAAACCTAAGCTTCAATGATTACATTTCATAACATGCAAGGTGCCTAGAATAGTGTTCATGTCAGTAAATATAAAGTAGATGATCCTGTAAACTGTACTGCTGTAATTTTTTTTGGAGGGGGCATGTTTGAGACAGGGCTTCTCTGTGTAGCCCTGGCTCTCCTGGAATTAGCTTTCTAGACCAGACTGGTCTCCAACTCAGAGATCCACCTACCTCTGCCTCCAGAGCGCTGGGATCAAAGGTGTGCACCGCCACTACCACCTGGCACAATTAATTTTTTAACTTTTTTTAAACATATACCCAAAATATGCTACCTTCAGCATAAGCACAAAGTTATGTTTACATTGCCACAGAAACTTAAAGTTCGGGGGTTTTATTTCTTTTTTGTTTTGTTTTTGGTGTGTATTTGTGTGTCTGAGTGACACAGTACACACATGAGTGCAGGTGCCCTCAGAGGCCATCGGTGCTGGATTCACCCTTCGCCCTGGGCTGAAGTCACAGGCAATTGTGAGCGGTCTCGGGTTCTGGGAACGAAATTCAGGTCCTGTGGCAGTGCCGGAAGTACCCTCAACCAGGTACTTAAATGAAGCATTGCTTTCAAAACTTAGATTTCCTGGAATGCTTGTGACAGGCCCGAAAGTCACCCGTGTGCTTTCCAGGAAAGCTTTTCTCCACTCTTAACTTAGGTGAAACAGTGAGTGTCTTGGCCATTGCACTTGTTAAAAACTGAGCCACAGCATCTATGGCCAAGGGGACAAACAAAAAGTCTGTTCTCCACAGAGTTTATAAATACTGAAAGAAACAAAATAAGCCAGGTAATTTGAGTTTGAGGCCAGCCTGGTCTACAGAGCTAGTTCCAGGACAGCCAGAGCTATACACAAAGAAACCTTGTCTCAAAAAATCAGATTGATAGATGATAGATAGACAGATAATAGATAGAGAGATACATACATACACACAGACAGACAGATAGATGGATAGTAAAATAAAAGTAGACCTGAACTAATAAGATTCATTAAAGTTTATGTGGAAAATTTCTGCCATTTTCATCATGAACAAATATCATTTTAAAAGTCACCATCCCGGAAAATCAATCCTTTTATTAAAGAGTCAAACTGCCAAGCAGATATTTACAGATTCACTTACCCTGCAGTAGAGATGCAATGAAGGCAGTTGCCACACTGCTAGAACACAAAAGTATGGAATGGCTGAGGTAATATTTCCCTTCTGGAATCCAGCCCAGTATGATCGCTGCCACGGCTGCTAAAAAACCAACCACTGTGGCCTGAACCTAAAATCCAGATCAATTAGTACTTTTTAAAACATTAAATCTTCATTAGTAAATCATTATGTACAAGGGAATCAGAAGTACTGTGCATGGTAACTAAACTACTTTCATTTTAAAGAGGCAACTGGATGTGAGTTTTATACCACTGAAGACAGTGGGCTCTTGAGCTTCCCCGAGTTATGTCAACAGGTGTGGAATGAGGGGCCAGAGCTTCTCTGTTTTATGATTGAGACAGACTCTCATTCTATAGACCAAGCTGACCTCAAGCTTATATAGATCTGCCAACCTCTGCCCCCACATGCTGAGGAGTTAATCCCCTGGAGCTGAAGTTACAGGTGGTTGTGAGCCACCTGATGTGGGTGCTGAGAACCAAACTCCAGTCCTCTGGAAAAGCTGCCAGTGCTCTTAACTGCTGAGCCATCTCTCCAGCCCCTCCAGGCCTGTCCTTAAGTTCTCTGCATTCACCTTCTCCTTCACAAGTGCTGCTGGTAAGGTTCAGGGAGAAGATAACTCCCCCTACCCTAACCCACAACCCCCATCTCCTCTTCCTTTTGTCAGGGGTAACCCCTCCCACCAACCACTGCCTCACTGCGGGCACCTGTTGTGCCATGATGGATCTGCCCAAGTTCCCTGTTGATCACATGTCCTGGGGGAGCCAAAGACAAAGCCAAGACAAAGGCACATTGAATTTTGGCAACTAGGATCTGCAAATTCCTAGTCATTTCTGGCAACCATCCTCACCAACAGTTACAGGAGAGAGAATGGCAAGGGAGGGTGGTGACTAATGGAAGACAGGTGCCAAGGGCTGGGGCGGGGACTGTTGCAGTGACCTGTATAGATCACTTATGACACATTCATGACTTTAAAGGGTTCAACGTTTAAATCCATATATTTTCAATTTTTTTAGTACTCTATTGATATATAAATATTTGGAAGGTCTTGTTTTGTTCTGTGGTTGTTACAGAGGACAAACGTCTTGTATGTTAGGCAAATATTCTCCCATTGATATACATCCTTGCCTAGGCTTTTATCATCCCTGATTAGATTCCTACAAGGTCCAGCTAAAACATTCTTAGACTTTTCAAAAAAAAAAAAAAAGAACGAAGGAAGGGAGGAAGGAAGGAAGGAAGGAAGAAAGGAAGGAAGGAAGGAAGGAGAGAGAGAGAGAAAGAAAGAAACAAACAAAGAAAGAAAGAAAAGAAAGAAGAACAAGAGAAAAAAATACTATGACTAAAAAGACAAAAATGAAACCCAGAAAGGTTATATAACTAAACAAAGGCTCTACAGCTGGTATCTGTTAGAGCTGTGGCTATAGCTCAGATTTTCTTATTTTCAGAAACTCTTGTTCTTAAAACACAATGCATGAAATTATATTACCACAACTTTGTTCTCAATCTTATGGCCTAGCTGAGCTAACACGAGAATTGCTGTATATTACTGGTGCTCAAACTAGCTAAAGAGTTATTCATGGCAGGTGAAATCTCTGACTTAGAGTTATGAGAGAACAGATGAAGAGGCAGAAGAGACACCTCAGATTAGAAAGAGCCACAGAAATAGAAAGTTCTTGGTTCAGTACATATGTTGCCGGTAATTGAATGGATTTATTATTATTAATGGTAACATTAACTAAGAAAAATCAACATAAACAAATGGGCAGCCACAATATCGAGAAAAGAGTGCAATGAAATTGATCTCTAAGCAACTAATATACTTAAAAGTACACAGTCTTGATATTGAGTTACTGTAGACCCAAGAAGATTAATTTGAACCCAGGTTTGAGATCAGACTGAAAAACACAGTGGTCTCAGCTCAAAAGCTAAAACTAATAAAACAAAACACAAAAAGCAGGGCAAGATGGGTATGCATAAGAAGCTGAGCCTGGGCTGGAGAGATAGCTCAGCGGTTAAGAGCACTGTTAAGAGCAGTTAAGAGGTCCTGAATTCAATTTCCAGCAACCACATGGTGGCTCACAACCATCTACAAAGGGATCTGATGCTCCCTTCTGCCATGTAGGCATACATGCAAACAAATAGAGTGTTCATATGTATAAATAAATAAATACATACACAAATAAATAAATAAATAAATAAATAAATAAATAAATAAATAAATAAGGAAATAAATAAATGAATAAATAAATATTAAAAAAAAAAGCTGAGACAGTGGCGGGCAAGGTGGTGCACACCTGTAATCCCAGCACTCTGGGAGGTAGAGGCAGGCGGACCTCTGTGATTTCAAGGCCAGCCTGGTCTATAAATCTAGTCCAGGACAGGACAGCCAAGGCTACACAGATAAACCCTGTCTCAAAAAAAAGAAGAAGAAGAAGAAGAAGAAGAAGAAGAAGAAGAAGAAGAAGAA
>NW_026596091.1:2880030-3035261 GCF_907164565.1 Psammomys obesus | reverse complement strand
AGAAGAAGAAGAAGAAGAAGAAGAAGAAGAAGAAGAAGAAGAAGAAGCAGCTGAGGCAGGAGGATTCTAAGATTAAGGCCATCCTGAGCAACACTGGAAGTCTATCTCAAAAATAATAAAGACAAGGCTAGATATGGGGGCCAGCTGGAAGAGTGCTCACCTAACATGCACAAAGCAATGGGTTTAATCCCAGTCACCACATAAAATAGGACTGGTGGACCACATCTGTAATCCTCACACACAGGAGAAGTTCAAGGTCATCCTCACCTACATTACAAGTTTAGGCCAGCCTGGGATATATGAGATCCTGTGTCCCCAAAAGAATTACAGTCGTGATAGGAATAGGGTCATAAATAAAAGAGAAATAGCCCAAGTGGAGGCTTAGATGAGAATGGCCCCACAGGCTCATATATTTGAATGCTTAGTCACCACTTAGTGAAACTGACTGGGAAGGATTAGGATGTGTGGCCTTGTTGGAGGAGGTGAATCACTGGGGGTAGACTTGCAAGTTTTAAAAGCCCTTGTCAGGCCCAGTCAGTCCTAGTTCCACTCCCCCCTCCCTCTGTCCCTCTGCCTGCTGCTTACGGATCAGGACAGAAAACTCTCAGCTAGTGCTCAAACATCATGCCTGTCTGCTTCCAGCCATGATAATCAAACCCCAAAACTGTAAGCAAACCTCCAATTGACTACTTTCTTCTGTAAGAGTTGGCCATGCTCTTCAGAGCAACGAAACAGTAACTAAGACAGTATTTAAACAACGACATCTTAAATATTTGTATAAATATTAATACAAAGGCTAGTCTATTACAGTTACAGTTGATTTTTATGGTTTTCAGTATTTGTATACTTTTTTACATTTGGAAGAACCTGATCAGCTTCTAGATAGAGAAATAAAAATAACTTCCAAAGGCTGTGGGCATCAATTAACTGATTCTGTCACCTTGTTGGGGTACTAAGTTACTATTTTGGTGTCTTGTGAAACAAATGGTAAACTTCACATCCAAGATCTGTAAATAAATGTGTCACTTACCTGCTTTAAAGCCAAGTTGCCAATGATTAGATTCCACTTCTCAATGGGTGAGTCCATCTTCCCAATATTTACCTGTAAGGAGGATAATTTCATGTGTCACCCTGTTTTCTGCTTTATTTAAACAGAACTCCAAGTCTTAAAGTACAAAACACCCCTTTAGTAAACCTGCTGTGTGCAGCCTGTGCTCAGAACAATTCCTTACACCACAATCCTGCTATGTGACATCCAGCTTGGCCAAGATGGGCAAATAGGTTTTTAGGTGACAAGTTATTGTCGACCATCTACTAGGAGATGTCATACCTACATTATCAATTATCATCCTCACATGCCAAATTTGGTATAATGAGGCCCAACAGAAATAACAGTATAATTCTGAGTTGTCAGCATGTAATTTCATTGCATAAAACTAATATAATCCGAAAAATTGCCAAAGAGCAGGATATAAACAAACCATTCCTGTTTATTTGAGTCATGAGTAAAATTATTAGCAGTAAGAATTCAGTAGGTTCAGCAGATTTTGATTGTATACCTCCAATTATCAAAATGTATAAACATCTTTCTGGTAAATGGAAGAATACTTTCCAAAATAAGGTTAGTATTCACATACTCCTTTGCTCTGCAAGCCTGACAATTTTCTCAACTACTCAGGATTTTAAAAATAGACATCCCAGCCAGGTGCAGTGGTGCATGCCTATAATCCCAGCACTTGGGAGTCAGAGACAGGCAGATCTGTGTGAGTTAGAAGCCAGTCTGTTCTACAAAGTGAGTCCAGAACAGCCAAGGCTACACAGAGAACCCTGTCTGAAACTCCCCCCAGCCTCCCCCAAAAAAAGACAAACCAAAAAAACACATCCAAATTTGCCAACTTTTTCTAACGTAGCAATTTAGCAAGCAATGGACAATCATTAGCAACACACACACACACACAATTTATAAATATATTACACTGGGCTAGACTTTAATTATTCATCATCTAATCCTGGAAGATTTTCAAATGTTATAAAACCATCTGGAGCCTGCAAGATGGCTCGGCAGTACAGGTGCTCACTGTTCAAGCCTGGCAATCTGAGCGTGATTCCTGGAAGTCACACAGTGACACAGTGGAAGGAGGTAACTACTCCAGCAAGCTGTCCCAATCTTGCACACACACACACAGACACACACACACACACACACACACATATATGCTATTTGCATGCTCACAGACATACTACATAAATATTTTTAACTTTTAAAAAAATCTTCACAAGAGTGAGTTAAGGAGATACAGCGCACACGAGGCCCTGGCTCAGTACCCAGATCCACAAACACATAACGCTGTTGTTTACAGGTGGGTTTAACCACAGCCACACCAGGGCTGGCTGTGCAGCAGCAGGCCAACAGGCTAAAGTGACACACCAAGATGCCATCTGTTTCGTTAGGAAACATTTTCTATCCTGCAGTCTCCTTCTGGACTTTGGCCTCAAAGTATCCAGCTAATGCAAATACTAAGGTTTCCCGGCGCTTTAGAATAATTACTCATGCAGTCTTTATAGATTTGCTAAACCTGACAATAACTATTGATCCCATCATGTTTGTAGCTCTAAAAATCTGGAGCTACACTCAAGAGAGCAATGTTTAAGGAGTGACTCTGCCTCAGGTTTCTAGCTCCGGAGGGAGGGGAAGATTAACGTTGCAGCAATCTAAGATGACTCCATAAAAGCTGTCAGACATAAAGCCTCCACAGGTGTTGACAAAGAGCAGCGACACACGTGGATTAGGATCTATAAGGATCAAGGATGGCAGAATGTCAGAATGAGGGTACCGACTTAGGAAATTCATGCCAGAGTCAATTGGTGCCATCAACCTCTTCTAAGGCAAGGAGCTACATTCCACACAATTCCAGCCTGTACAAATACTCAGGTTACTGCATGACAGGAATTACTTACCGCTGGGAGGCACCAGGGAAGTGGAGGCCCTGACTTTTGGAAGGCAATTAGAAATGGTGGGCATGCAGACATCCTCCTTGCCAAGTCCCGTGGCTCTGTTCCCCACACCACTGCTTACACTGTGTCTTCGATCACCCCAACACCAGTCAGTCTTTCCTTTTCCACCCTCACATACCACACGCCCACAAACTACACACGGCTGATGAGGTCATGGAGCTCAGAGAAGAACCTACTGCAGGCACTTTCCTAAACCAGGATAATTCCTAGCTGCACTCTAAATATTTACCCTTATAACCACAGACCTCAGTCCTCATCAAAGAACACACTTTTATCCTGGAATGGAGAGAGGAATCCGTGGTTAAGAGCACTGGTTGCTCTTCAGGAGGACAAGGGTTCAGTTCCCAGCCCCTACATGGCAGCTCACAACTGTCTCTATCTCCAGTTCCAGGGAATCCAATGCCCTCTTCTGGCTTCTGCCCTATACCACACACACTCATACAGGCATACATACAGACAAAACACACACACATATAAAACAAAAAGATTCTTTTGCAGCAAAGAACATTACAGAAAACTACAACTTTTCAAAATGCTGAGAACAACTGGCCATGGGATAGCCATCTACAATATAACTCTTTTCCCTAAAGGCTCAGGGAATGTAAAAGAAGAGAAAGTGAAAAGATTACAAGAACCAGAGGACCAAAGCGTCTGCTGTGATACTGTGCTTCCTAGCCACAACAGGGAAATCTCAACAACATAGCTGCCTAAACAAGGCCTGAAGAATTCTAACACCAGTTGCCATTCCAGTATATATTTCATGGGACCCCACTGCTAGGTGGAGAATATCACACAAGTGATAATAGAGATAGGAAAAAATAGTCTCCATTAGTTATTCAATACCAAGTGTGTTGAGAGAGTATCTTGTGTGTTGTATGAATGTAACACCTGTAAATTAAAAAAAAAAAATCTGATGGCCTATAGTATAGGCAGGAAATAGGAAGTGGAACATCTGGGAGGCAGAAAGAATTCTGGGATAGATCCAGGTGCAGGAGATTCAACCCACAAGATGTGAGGAAGATGGATGAATGGTACCTGAACAGAGGTAGCCAACCACATGGCAGAACAGTAAAGTGGGCTATTTTAAGTTATGAGCTAGTCAGAGAAGAGCCTAGCTATATGGCCAAGGTATTTATAGTATACTGTTTGAGTCTCACAAGTCATTATTCCAGGAGCTTGGGGCCAGGGGTAAAAAAATCCACAACATAATGGCCTATTACACAAGTGGTCAGCCCTAGAAACATGCACATCCAGGCAACACTGAAAGGATGCGGTAAGTTGTATTCTGTATTTGTTTATATGTATATGTAACAACAGAAGATAAAGAAGAAGCCATGAACTTAGGAGCCAGCATGGATGGGGCAGACATGGGAGGGGTATAAGAACAAAAAGAAAGGTGGAAATAATTATATTTTATTTAATTAAATATTCTTAAATCCTCTAATTATGAAAAAAGAACAAACAAAAAGAAATAAAAACAAGTAGGAGGAAAAGCAATGATGTAAGAGAACAGGACAGAGAGTGGAGAGTATGGGTAGAGAGTCCGGAAGAGCTGAGGTTCCGGGGTTGTTCCTAAGAAGCCAGTCACTTGTTGCTATATTACTAGCCCAATCTAAGGATATGCACCCTCAGCCTCACACACTTGAGGCCTGCCTCTCTGGGTAGTGATGATGCATCACAGATCAGTGCCACGGTTACTACTTTTCCATCTACTCATGTTTGTGCCCTTACACAGTACAGAGTATCTAGCTCCAATCTTTAAGCAGACTACTCTCCAATCTCTATACCTCCATCACCCAGTTTCATCATTCTCAAACAACTGGTTCTAGAGCCCAATGACTTCACCACATCTACTATTGCCACCACAATCCAAATCAACACCATTTTAGCTTAAATCAAAGCAACAGACTGCTCACTTGGCATTAGCCCTTTGGCCACCAACACCCATATTTCAACTCAACAGTCCAACAATCTGTTAAAGATGTCTACTGGCTCACACCTCTCCTCTGTCAAAACCTTCCATGGGCCCCAATGCACAAGCAGCCAAAGGCCCTACAACAGGCTGCAAGGCTTTCTGTCAGCTGGCTCCTGGCTATCTCTCTGACTTTGTCTTCTGGGATTTCCCTTCTCCCACCTGGCCCCAACCCTAAGGCCTCTCAAACCTTAATGTACACTGTACAAACCTTTGGAGAGCTTATTTATTTTTTTTAATTTATCTTACTTTATGTATTTGAGTGTTTTGTTCCATGTACGCATGTTCCCTACATGGATGCAGTGCTCAAAGAAACCAGAAGAGGGTGTCACAGTCCCCTGAAACTACAGTTAGAGCTGTTAAACTACCATGTGGGTACTAGGAACCTAACTCGGGTCCTCCGCAAGAGCAGTGAGCGCTGCAAACCACTGAGCCATCTCTCCAGTCCCAAGACAGTTTATTTTAAAGACAGATTACTAACTGCATATTGGCTCAGTAGGTTTGGAATGTTCCAAAAAATTACATTTCTAACAGGCTGTTGGTACTGACACTAAAAGACCACACTTTAAGCAACACCCATCTTAGCCGGGCAGGTAGGTGGTGGTGGCACACACCTTTAATCCCAACTTTTGAGAGGCAGAAACATTCCTCTGAGTCCAAGGAATGCCTGGTTTATAGATAGTTACAGGACAGAGGAAACCCTGTTGCAAAAATCCAACACAGAGAACCCAGCACCCACATCAGGCAAGTAAGACATACTCTTCTGGCTTCCAGGAGCACATGCACACACATGACATGCCCCATCCACACATATTCTATAAGGAAGAAATACCCCCCCCCATCAGATCAACAGCAATTTAGCCTCTGGCCCTTTGCATTGTCTAGGATGTCCCTATCTCAAATCCTCACTTATTTGACACCCTGTCTGTCTTAGTTAGCCACTATTACTGTGATGAAACACCATGACCAAAGCAACTTGGAGAAGGGTTTATTTGGCTTGCACTTCCATATCACTGTTTATCAAAGTCAGGCCAGGAACTCAAACAGGGCAAGAACTTGAAGGCCTGCTGATGCAGAGGCCACGGACCAGTACTGCTTATTGGCTTGTTCTGCATGGCTTGCTCAGCCTGCTTTCTTATAGAACCCAGGACCACCAGGCCAGGGATGACAACACCCACAATAGGCTGGGCCCGAATCAATAATTAAGAAAACTGCCCTATAACTGGATCTTTGGAAGCATTTCTCAGTTGAGATTCCCTCTTTTCAGATAACTCTAGCATGTGAAAAGCTCACATAAAACTAGCCAGCACACTGTCCTGACAGCCATCCCCCAAAAGGTTAGATTCACCATTATGAGACTTGACGTTAACATGCGGACTAAGCCAGGCTCGGTGGTGTACACTTGCTATCACTGTACTCAGGGAGGCAGAGGCAAGTGGATCTCTGTGAGTTCAAGGCCAGCCTGGTCTACAAATCGAGCCCAGGACAGCCAAGGCTACAAAGAGAGACCCTGTCTCAAAAAAAAGAAACAAACACACACATGTGGATTAAAGACAGAAAATCTTATTTAAAATGTATTCTTTTTTAACTGGATTCCCTACAGCCTGACTTATTTTGAAATAGAGTGGCATAGTTAATCTATTATGAGTCTAAACAAATGCTGGCCAAGGCTCAAGAATAACAAATGCTTTTAGAATGTTCTTTGAGGTGATGAGCCAAAACTTCATTATTCCTGGCAAGGTTATCACATTGCTTAACTGCATTTATCAGGACAAAGTCCACTCTGCAGCCACTGAAGCAGAAACCACATTTTCATTCCCTTCCCATAACGGTCTTCCTCCCCAAATGTTTCCACTATGGTTTCTGAAGACCTCTGCCTCAGTTTCTCCTGGAAGACACCTTACTGACTCATGTTCTTGCACTGATTCTTAACCCACGGTAAAGCCACAGATGCTTCTGTTTTTCCTTCTTACAGGCAAAGGCCGGGGGGGGGGGGGGGATGCCCAGCACACACTCCATCTGGATGCCAAATGATCAAGGACTGAAATCCAAATCCAGCATTTCAGTAAATGTCATGATCAAATAACAAGGTACTGAAATAATGGATAAGCAGGAAATTCAAATTTCAAACAGTTATCAGTTTCATTATTAGATTTTTAATGGTATGTGTGTGGTGTATGTGTAGTGTGTGAGGTATATGTGTGTGCGTGTGTGTGGTATGTATGTGATATGTGTGTGCACGTGGTACCTGCGGGGGGGGTGTTGTGTGTATGTGTGTATATGGTATAGTGTCTGTATACGGTGTGTGTGTGTACATTATGCTGTGTGTATGGTAAGTGTGGTGTGTATGCTGTATGTGTATGATGTGTGTGTGTATTATGGTGTGTGTGAATGGTACGTGTGGTGTGTGTATGTGTGTATGGTGTGGTGTATGCACATGTGAATAGAGGCTAGGGCACAGCTCAGCTGTCATTCTCCAGGTGTCATCACTTTGTTTTTTAGATAAGGTGTCTCACTGGTCTGCAACTGACCAAACAGGCCACACTGGCTGGCCACAGACTCAGGGCTTCTCGAGTCTCTGCCTCCCCAGGACTGGGGTTACAGCATGCACTACCACACCTGGCTTTAAAAAAACTAGAGAACAACAAAAACAACACAGGTCCTCACACTTGCAAGTCAGGCATTTTGTCCACTGGGCTGTCTTTTCAGCCCTTATACCTTATTTTTTTAAGGAGTTATAAATGCATTTATTTTATCACTTGAGAAAAATGTATTTTTTAAAATATTTTTATTTTAATTTTTATTAATTACACTTTATTCACTTTGTATCTCTCTGTAAACTCCTCCCTCCTCCCCTCCCAGTCCCACCCTCCCTCTCCCTTCTCCAAGCATGCCCCTCCCCCAATCCACTGATAGGGGAGGTCTTCCTCTCCTTCCTTCTGATCCTAGTCTATAGGTCTCATCAGGACTGGCTGCATTGTCTTCCTCTGTGGCCTGGTAAGGCTGCTCCTCCTTCAGAGGGAGGTGATCAAAGAGCAGGCCAATCAGTTCATGAAGAATGTATTCTTAAACTCTGGGTTTGAAAATATAAAACTGCCTTTTTTGTTTATTTGTTGTTTTCAAGAGAGTTTTTCTGTGTAGCCCTGGCTGTCCTGTACCTCATTTTGTAGACCAGGCTGGCCTCAAACTCAGAGCTCCACCTGCTTCTGCCTTCCAAGTGCTGGGATTAAAGGTGTGTGCCACCATGCCTGGCTTGGAGTTTCATATTTTAATTTTTTTTATCTAGTTTGGTTTACAGGGTTTTTCTATGTAGCCTTGGCTGTCCTGGACTTGCTTTCTAGACCAGTCTGGCCTCGAACTCACCTCGAACTCAGATCTTCCCGCCTCTGTCTTCCAAGTGCTGGGATTACAGGCATGTCCCACCACGCCGGCTGGACTTTCAGATCTTATGAGAATTTTGTTTTAAGTTTCCAAATCTATTTATAATCTTAAACTATGTAAATATGTATAAGTCACCATTGTTTTCTTGCCCCAAGCCCAACTGTTAAAGAAAACCTATCTAAGCATGGCAGACAAGATTTTATAGAAGCATGCACGGAAACAGCAGCTTGTTAAGGGAAATGACCCATTTCAGGTATTTCCCCAGGTCATTCCACTTCAGGTAACAGGTGAAGCCATGCTTGGCAAACACGTAGTGTAAGGTGTGCTTTCAGCAAATCCCTGGACAAATCAATAAGTCAGTATCTGATAAGTGTTCTGTTCTACCTTGTGTTTACTTCAGATTTATGTCCACTCTATGCACTGTCACTCACTTACACTGTCATGCCAGGCATGATGGTTCACACCTTCAATCCCAGCACTTGGGAGGCAGAGGAAGGAGGATCTTTGGGAGTTTCAAACCAGTTTGAGCTACTTAAGGAGTTCCAGGCCAGCCATGACTACAGAGTGACATCTTATTCCCACCCCCACCACCATCTACATATATGTATGTATGTATGTATGTATGTATGTATGTATGTATGTATGTATGTATGTAAGCATACCACATGCTTTGTGCTTGCAGGCCAAAAGAGGACATCAGGTCTCCTAGGACTGGAGTTTAGATAGCTGTGAACTGCCATGTGTTATGAACTGAAACCTGATCCCATGTAAGTAAGTGTTCTTAACCTCTGAGTCAAATCTCTCCAGCTACTATCATAGTGTTTTTTATAATAATAGACCATTCCAGAGTGATATCCAATAATGGGTTATAAATCAAACTGTGGGATTACATAATACAAAAAAAAAAAAATGCAGCCATGTGCTTGGTGGCACACGCCTTTCATCCCAGCACTTGGGAGGCAGAGGCAGGAGGCAGCCTAGTCTACAAAGCAAATTTGAGACCCTGTCTGAAAAAAAAAAAAAAGCTTACAGCCAATAAAGTATATAAAACTGGATCCATGAGTGTGGCCTGGCATCGAAGGAGGCAAACATATTGCTACTTCTGGTGATAAGAGAAAGCAGGTCTAAATTCTCAGGTGAGAGAACTTTCAGGGGCCTATGTCAGTCAAAACTATTTAGTATAATTCTGAGGTCAGGAAACTTATAGAAGAAAACTGACTTTCTCATCACAGAGTCTTCTAGGTAGAGAGAAATAAGTGGTACACAGAATAGGAAGCAGGAAAAACCACTTACTGCAGTGGATAATCGAGAAGCCAGCGTCATTTCCAAGTTCCCTTTGAGACCAAGAAGGGCGGGGACTAAAATGAAAACTTCTGTCACATTTTTGAATACCTCCCAGTGCTGTGAAAGAAAACAAACAAGTTTCCTTTAGAACAAGGACATTTCTAAAGACCTGAGGGGTTTATTTCCAACCTGGCTTCTCCTTTGTTGTTGTCACTGCTATTGAGAGAGTATCTCACCACGTGGCCCTAGATGGCCTGAAACTCATTCTGAAGATCGGAGACCTGCCTGCCTCTGGCTCCTGGGTGTGGGATTAAAGGCTTGCAGCACTGTACTGGGCTGTTTTAAAGGACAGCACACATTATGTACTCAGTGGAAGTGTGCTCTCACCGAATCCTCCTAGATTAGGATCCTCCATCCCACTCTACAACTAACACTAATAACTACAACTAATCCGGACACTCCTGAGATTTACTCTGTCATACTTCTTTTTTTGTGCTTAAGATGAAGACCACAGCCTATCACATGCTTGGCGAACCACTGAGCTACACACAAGCCCTTGAGTTTTTAAGACAGTTCGAGCCATTAACTCACTACTGTAGTCTAGACCAGCCTTAAACTTGCGATCCTTATGCCTCTGCATCCCAGATGCACGATGCCAGGCACCATGCTCAGTTACTTCCTCATCTCATGATGCCAGAGTCCATGTAGCTAAGGGTTACGAGTTCAGGATGTGGGACTTTGTCATCTGGAATGGAGTCTGGGATCCTGCACTAATTACACATCTCACAGGAAAATCACACTGTTGTTATTATATTTACAGATGAGGAGATACAGATTTAAAGAGGGGCAGCTGGAGAGATGGCTCATCAGTTAAGAGCACTGGCTGCTCCTCCAGAGGACCTGGGTTCAACTCCCAGCAACCACATGGCAACTCACAACTGTCTAGCACCTTCAATCATACATGCAGTAAAACACCAATGCACATACAATAAAAACAAACAACTCGGGGCTGGAGAGATGGCTCAGAGGTTAAGAGGATTGACTGCTCTTCCAAAGGTCCTGAGTTCAATTCCCAGCAACCACATGGTGGCTCACAACCATCTGTAATGAGATCTGGTGTCCTCTTGTGTCATGCAGGTGTACATGTAAGCAGAACTCTGTATAAATAATAAATAAATAAATTTTAAAAAAAAGAGTGTGTTCTTTAAAAAAAAACAACAAACAAACAAAAAAAACAAACAACTCTTAAAGAAAAAAATATTTAAATAGATACAATGACATTCCCAAGGTCCAAGAAAGAAAGAAATGAAGAGAAAAGAAGTTCAGAGTTACATATGCAGTAATCTGCAGTCCTATGTTTCCTGGCATGAAGCTAAGAGGGGGCATACCACAGGATCACAAAACTACCACAAACCTGAAAATAATTCTCTTAAGACGGGGTGTCATTCTGGAACTCAGGGGATTCTTAAACTCCCTATACACTAGAACAGGTGTACCTCAAACTTGCGATGCCCCTCTTAGCTTCCCCAGGTGCTTGCCTTACAGGCATGTGCCACCACCATGCCCTGATGAAGTGAATTTGTGCCTCCAGGAATGGACCTGTCACAGCTAGCTCTGTGGTCCTGGAGGAGAGAGCTCTCAGATGTCTCCATCTATGAAATGAAATAGTGATGAATGGTCCTCATACAAATACAAAATTGCTTGCTGAACTGAAAAGTTCATATAAATATCTAAAAACCCAGAAAGATATTTTACGAATGTAATTAAAGACAGGACTGTCCCAGTAGGAGACTGTAGCAACTGACATATCACTCATGCCAGCAAAAACAAGTCTTCATCACTGATAACAGGACAGGTGAGAAAAGCAGAACTAAAATCCACACAGGAGAACAAGACCCTTTCCTTTTGCCTCTAAAGACTCTCTGGAGGCTGCTCTGAATAAAGCAAGAACTGAGGCCTGAAGGGGATCAGATAGCAGAGCCACCTTCTTCAGGGTCCTGGTGGGAAACCCATCTGGGCTTCAAGGCAACTGGGGATGTGTAGAAAGAGCGGGCTGGCTGGGTCAAGGCATTTGATGACAAGCCAGACCACCCAAGTTCTACCCTGGGAACCCACAGAGAAGGGGAAAACTAACTCCTGTGACTTGTCTCTGGCCTCCACAGAAGCTCTGTGTGGATATACCCACACAAGAAGCACAAATATTTTTTTTAAATGTTTTCAAACTGGGCATGGTGACACACACCTTTAATCCCAACACTTGGGAGGCAGAGGCAGGTGGATCTCTTTAAGTTTGAGGCCAGCCTGGTCTACAGAGTAAGTTCCAGGACAGATATGGGCTACACAGAAAAACCCTGTCTCGAAAAACCAAAACCAAACACAAATAAAACTTCTTAATCACTAAGAGGAGGAGGTGTGGCTCAGGAACTGAGGACCTCTCTGACATAGAAGAGCCAATCCTGGAGATGAAAAACCTAGAGAAGAGAACAGGAGCTACAGACACAAGCATCACCAACAGAGTACAAGAGATGGAAGAAAGAATCTCAGTTGTAGAAGATATGATTAAAGAAACCAATACATCAGTTAAAGAAAATGTTAAATCTTTTTCAGAAAAAAAGTTTTAAAACTTTTTGTTCCTGACACAAGGTATCCAAGAAATCTGGGACACCATGAAAAGACAAACCTATGAATGATAGAAATTGAAGAAGACTCCCAGCTCCAAAGCCCAGAAAATATTAACAAAATCATAATAGAAAAATTCCCCAACCTAAATAGAAAGAAATGCCTATAAACATACAAGATGTTTACAGAACATCAAATAGATTAGACCTAAACCAGTCAAAGCTAGGCAGTTAAACCCTATTGAAAGGGGGGAGGGATAAGGAAAAAAGAAAAAGAGAAAGAAGAGAAGACAAGGGAAGAGGATGGGGTGAGGGATCCGTCAAAAAAGCACAAGGACCTATTCAATCCTCAGAACCTATTTTTTTAAGATTTATTTATGTATATGAGTGTTCTATCTGCATGTTCACCTGCATGCCAAAAGAGAGCATCAGATCTCAATATAAATGGTTGTGAGCCACCATGTGGAATTGAACTCAGGACCTCTGGAAGGGTAGACAGTTCTCTTAACCTCTCTTCAGGCCCAGAACCTATGAGAGAGAGAGAGAGAGAGGGAGGGAGGGAGAAGCCTTAGGGAGTGATAGATAGCCTTTAAATACAGCACTTGGGAGGCATAGTCAGAAGCCAGATTGATCTCTATGAGTTCAAGGCCAGCCTGATCCACACATAGTGAGTTCCAGGATAGTCAGAACGGTATGGAAAGACCCTGTCTCAAATTAGTTAAATAATTAAAAAAAAAAAAAACAAAACACAGAAAGCCAAGTATGATGACACATGCCTAATCTCAATGCTGAGAAGGCAGAGGCAGTCCAGACCTCTAGAACTTCAATGGCTCAAATGTTTCAGATAGAAGAGGAGACCCCGCCTCATAAATATATATATGGAATATACATGGAAAGTGGCTGGGCATGGTGGTGCATATCTTTAATCCCAGCACTTGGGAGGCAGAGGCAGGGGGATCTCTGAGTTTGAGGCCAGCCTGGTCTACAAACACAGTTCAGGACAATTAGGGCTATTCAGAAAGAAAATTAAAAAGAAAAGAAACTAAAGAAGCTACTCAAGGTTGATACACACACACGATTACACATGCAGTGAAACTAAAGATGAAAACTCACCTGTACTATGTCCAAAACCATGCCAGCAGAAACTGTTCCAAAACCAGCCAGCAGGAATGGCACGAGTATCTGCAGAGCCATGACACCGCTGGACTCCTTCGGGAGCTTCTGGTTTGTTTCCACAATAACATCATCGCCCTCACTGGACAGATCTTCGTCCCGCAGCATGGCGGTGGTTTCGGAAGCCTCCCTTCCGTCGCAGTAGCTATAGCCGGCGTAGTCGTCATACTTGGGGCTGCAGGTGGCGGGAGCAAGGCCACTGCTGCTGTGGAAGGCCTGCTCCGAGAACTCGTGGTAGTCCAGATGTGGCTCTGATCTCTTGGTGAAGGTCTGTGCCGCACCTGACAATCCATCCTGCCAAATGCTGTTTGCTTTCTTATGCCTGTCCTCCTGGGTCTTCTGGTAAATGACTGGCACCATGCTTAAAAGTAAGTTCAAAAACTTGTCGGATTGAACTGTATTTAAATGTAAAGTCCAGTCTACAAAACCTCCTGTGCTGCGTGGACTGCCACTTGTCTGGTAAGTGGCAGATCCTCCTTTACTGTGAGTCATATTGTCATCACAAAAAGCCTCGTTTCCTTCAGACTCGGAGCTTCCAGAAGCACGGCAGAATCAGAGCCACACCAACACTTGCTCAAATTAAGCCATTGATTTTGCTGTGTAGAGAATGCTCCCACTAGTAAAAAACATTCAGAAGTTCCAGAGATGGGTTCAATCTGCAAAACAACAGAAATAAAACATAAAACTTAGATTAAGTATGCTTATACTGATTTTTAAAAAGGTTTGCTTATTTATTATTATGTTTACAATGTTCTGTCTGCTTGTACACCTACACGCCAGAAGAGGGCACTAGACCTATGAGCCACTATGTGGTTGCTGGGAATTGAACTCAGGACTTCTGGAAGAGCAGCAAGTGCTCTTAAGCTCTGAGCCATCTCTCCAGGCCCATTTATACTGGTTTTCATACAGGAAAAAAGCGATACTGTAATCTAAGTTGGATGCAATCTGCTTTGTGACATATAAGTGGTCTTTATACACACACACACACACACACACACACACACATACACACACACACACATATATATATACAGTATATACAGTGTGGCATGGTGCCATACGCCTTTAATGCCAGCACTCAGGAGGTATAGGAAGGAGGATCTCTATTGAGTTTGAAGCCAGCCTGGTCTACAAAGTAAGAGTTCCAAGCCAGCTCGAACTACACAGTGAAAACCTGCATCAAAACCAAAACAAACAAAAAATAGAAATGTTTTATAATCTATCTTGGGTGAAAGTGTTTTTATTTCTGTATACTTCACGTAACTGAAGTCCATGGGGGGGTCTTGACTGCCTCTGAAGATACAGTTGTGAAATCAACTATTGCTTTTGCAGGATGTGTACTCCTGTGATGACAGCAAGAAGGAGGTGAGGTGGGGGGACTGCTGAGGATTGCCTAGGCTACACAGTGAGACCTCTTTCACTTAATTTCACTTTTTAATGTGCATTGGTGTTTTGTCTGCATGTATGTCTGTGAGAGGGAGTTGGATCCCCTGGAAACTGGAGTCACAGACAGTTGTGAGCTGCCATGTGGGTACTGGGAATTGAACCTGGGTCCTCTGGAAGAGCAGCCAGTGCCCTTAACCACTGAGACATCTCTCCAGCCCAAGACACTCTTTCAGACAAAACCAAAAGAAAGAAAAGGAAGAAAAGGAGGAGAAAGAAGGAGGAGAATATCCCTGGTAATTTGCATACACAATCAAGTGCGAGAAGCACTTTCCAATACATTCAATAATCTGATCTATCCTCATGAGACCAGATGTGAATCAGTATGTAAACGGTGTGAATACACACTACACACGCTACTAGTCGAAGGAGGAATGGTGATGATAGTGGAAAACAAGCTGGCATGATCAAAAGGGAAGCCGCATACACCCTATGTCTTAGTTATGGTTTCTATTGCTGTGAAGAGATCAAGGCAATTCTTATAAAGAAAATTTTAATTTAATTGGGGCTTGCTTACAGTTTCAGAGGTTTAGTCTATTATCATCACAGCAGGAAGCATGGCAACGTGCAGGCAGACATGGTGTTGGAGGAACCAATAGTTCTATTTTCTGATCCCAAGGCAGCCAAGAGAGATTGTGCTACACTGGGCAGAGGTGGGGCCTGAGCAAAGGAGACCTCAAAGCCACCCCCACAGTGACGAACTTCTTCTAACAAGGCCACACCTACTCTAGCAGGGTCATGCCTCCTAATTGCACCACTCCCCAAGAACTCAAACATGTGAATCTATGGGACCCAAACCTGTTCAAACCACCATACCCTACAACCCTAACAATGTAAGAATTGCAACCCAAGTCAGGCCTGGAGGTGCATGCTTTTAATCCCAGCACTTGGGAGGCAGAGGCAGGCTCTGTTACACAGAGAAACCCTGTCTCAAAACAAAACAAAGCATATACCCTGAAGAAACCCTTGTGCTTCATACAAGAAGACCGAGAGAGAGAGGAGAAAGAGAGCAGAAAGAGAGGAGAGAGAGAAGAGAGGAAGAGAGAGAGAATGGAATATAATGGGATGGACCCATGAGAGGATTCAACACAAGTTGCAAGAAAATGGTGTTTAGTTTAGTTTTGGTTTGGTTTGGTTAGAGGAATGGGCATGTGGCCCTTCAAGGGCACTGTTCATGGTCTGTGCAAGCATTCACTACTGTTCTTTGAATTATGTACACATCTAGAAACTTGGCTCATTGGTTAATAACACCTGTTGCTCTGGCAGGGAGCCCAGGTTCAATTCCAGCTCCAACATGGCTGCTCACCAGCACCTGTAACTCTAGTCCCAGGGTGGTCTAATACAGTCTTCTGACCCTCAGGCACTGGACCCACACACAGCGTCCGTGTATGTATGGACATGTTTATATAGCACTCAAAATAACGCTGAAACTGTCTTTAAGGGGAGTGCTAATGAGTGGTGCTGGGGTAGACATTAGTCCCAGACATCGCTCCCTTCCTCGAGAGGACAGTGATCTCTACCTGTTACCATGGTTTCCTGAACTCTAACAAGGATGACACATCTTCATCTCTGATGGCAGCAGGTCTAGCCATATGGTTCATTTTCTGATGAACAAGCAGCAGCCACACACACCGGGAGGAACAATCCAGCTGATCTACCCAAACGTCTACCGTCTTTCCTCTAGGAGTCTCTCTGACATACTGAGCAACCGATGGTTCCAATCAGCAGTCAGGAGCTTGAAAACAACAGTTCCCAAAGATCTGAATCTCAAAAACCAGAAATTTTCTTTTGAAATTTTATCAATTAAAAGCACTTCCTATCGCTTCTCAACCTTTTGGCTAAGATCAAGTGTAAAAGTACTTCCTAGGAGGGCTGGGAGAAATGGCTCAACAGTTAGGAGCACTAGCTATTTTTCCAGCACCCACGTGGCAGCTCATGACTGTCTGTGACGCCAGGTCCAGAGGACCCAACACCCTCATACAGACATACATGCAGACAAAGCACCAATGTACATAAAATTTAAGAAAAAAAACAAGTTGGAGAAATGTCTTAATGGCTTAGTGGTTAAGAGCACTGCCTACTCTTCCAGAGATCCTGAGTTTAATTCCCAGAAACCACATGACAGCTCACAACCATCTGTAATGAAATCTGATGCCCTCTTCTGGCATGCAGGTGTACATGCAAATAGTGTACATAAAAATAAATAAATGAATCACTTTTAAAAAATAATAAAAGCACTTCCTGGGGCCAATCAGATGGCTCGGCAGATAAAGATGATGGTAGCCTGGCCCTGAAGTCTCTGAGATCAATTCCTGGAACCCATGGAAATGTTGAAGAGAATCAACTCCACAAAATTGTCCTCTGATCTATACACACATAATAATAACCAATAAATAAAAGTTTTTTAAGTTTTGGTTATTTATTTTATGTACATGAGTGCTCCATTTGCGTGTGAAGAGGCAGTAGAGGATATAGATGGTTGTGAGCCACCATGTGGTTGCTGGGAATTGAACTCAGGACCTCTGGAAGAGCAGATACTGTTCTTAAGCGCTGAGCCATCTCTTCAGCCAAATAAAAGTTTTTTAAAGTAAAAAATATTGCACATTTGGGTTTATTGAGAAACTCATTCCATGTTCCCTGAAAGGCTTGCTACAGCTTGCAGTGAAGAGTTGTGTCCAGTGACAGACTCAACAGAAAGAAACCAACATTAGGCATTCCGCATGAAAACAATTTGTGTCATGAGGATTTTAGCATTAATGCTAAAAATGTTTCTTTTTAAAAGGTAAGATAAGTGTGTTTGGTGCCTGGGCCACCAGTTCTGGCCTGGACTTCATGAACCCTTGATTCTGCCACTCTGCAAGCATGCATTCTGTCCCTCCACATTCTCTTTCCCGAGTCAGCTTTCAGAAGGGTCAAGCCCAACTAAACTTGTCTGAAAAATCTTAACTCCTTTAGTAATATCCATTAAGTACTTAACTGTGTAGCAGGTTCTGAGGACAAGAATTGGCTATCTAATTTGCTTTATGTAGCACCCAAACAGCAGAATGGCTTTTCAATTTTCCTCTAAAGACCCAAATCAAATTAAATATAAATTCTTATCAATCTCTCCCTCCCTCCCTTCTTTCTTCTTTCTCTTTGCCCCTCCTTCTTTCCCTCCCCTCTCTCCAAGACAAAATTTTACTGTATAGCCCAGGCTGGCCAGGAACTATGTAGACCAGGCTATCCTAATACAGACATCAGCCTGGGATTCATGCTGGGATTAAGTGTACACCCCCAAGCCTAGCCCATTTCTCATTTTTAACCCTTTGATTTCATAATTCTTTTTTTAAAAGATTTATTTATTTATTATGTCTACAGTGTTCTGTCTGCATGTATGCCTGCAGAACAGAAGAGAGCACCAGCTCTCATGAGCTACCATGTGGTTGCTGGGAATTGAACTCAGGACCTCTGGAAGAGCAGTAGTGCTCTTCACCTCTGAGCCATCTCTCCAGCCCAATTTCATCATTCTTATCTCCTGAACTCCCTACAACGTTTTTCTAGGTTACCTAGATGAACCAAATTCTGCTCTAAGCTGGAGTACATGTGTGTGCATGTATGCGTGCATGTGAACGGAACACACCCATGCTAGGTAAGCAATCCAATCCAATCTCCTTTACAATTTCCCCACTTCTATACTTCCTACCATACTGTCCCCAACACCCAGAACTTTTGCCTCATTCAAAAGACTGCACTGAAAGTATGCCAGGTCAAGAAAACCTCCCAGATTAATACAGAGCTAAGGGCTCAGAGAGGAGAGCACAGTAAGCATTAAGATGACCAGAACAGTTAGTGGCCCCTCCAAAGCAGCCACTTTCTCAGCACTGTGACTAGGTGGCTTACCTGGCTCACAGTAGGGGAAGGCATCACAGAGAGGACGTGCCTGGTCATGGCGGGTCCTCAGTCAGGAGGAAGCAGAATAGCTGCTGCTCAACCCGATTCCTTTTTTATTCAACTTGACCTCCATGAAACTTTGCCCATATGTCGGGTTTACCTCCCCTATTCAGTTAAACATTTCTGGAAATAGTTTCACAGGCATGCCCAGAGATGTGTTTCCATGGTGACTATACATCTAATCAAGCTGACAGTGAAAATTCCATTACATTTACAGTTTATCATTTTTATTTCATTTTTTTCCAGACAGTATCTCATTATGCAGCCCTGGCTTCATCTAAACTAGGTTGGCCTCAAACTCACAGCAATCTTCCTGCCTCTGTCTCCTATGTGCTGGGATTACAGGTGCACGCCACCACAGACAGGCCCATATATCACTGCTTAAATGAAGGAAAATCCCAACATTCTAGTTTACCAATACTCAGGAGCCAGATGCTGGTGTGAAAACCTACTAGCACAGAGAGGCAAAAAGTACCCAGCTGACCAGCTGACCTTCCTTCTCATCTCAGGTCTAGATGGAAAAAAAACAAAAGTCTCACTAGCTCAGCTGACAGCCCAGGAGCAAAAGGCAAAAGGCAAAAAAAAAAAAAAAAAAAAAAAAAAAAAAAAAACAGGCCAAAGGCTTGCTAGCTCAAAGCCCAAAAATCCATGGAGCTGAGAAGCTAAAGCTAAAGCCAGAGCTGAGCTAATACCATTTCTTCTTCTCCGCGCTGTCTTAAACACCCTCAACCGAAAGTCCCTCCTTACTCTTTAATCCCTATCAGCTGGTTTCTTGCTCTGTCCCTTGACCTAGGGTTGATGATATTAAATATGGTACACAGAAAGCTCTTGTACTAAAGGTGTGCTAGGGCTGGGTGAACCACACCATAATCACCAGTTTATAATAAACAGAAAATTCTTGGATTAAAGGTGTGTGATAGGGCTCAACCATGCCAAAGAAACAGGGTTTTGCAGTTCCCAAATCTGGGGTTCACAATGGGATCAAATATCCTGCAATGATCTACAATTTTAAATAACTTATAAAAATAATGTCCAGTCTCCCACTGCCAATTACTATATGACAAAAGGTACCTTGTACTTCCCTTGATATATAAGTAGTTCTTGGTTCCCAAAGGTTAAAAATCCAATTTGGCACAGGTTAAGATGGCACACACCTATAATCCGAGGCACGAGAGAGAGGTGAGAAAAGACAAGGTGGTTCAAGGCCAGGCTATGCAAAACCTCTAAGAAAAAGGGGTGGGGGGGCTGGGAGTGTAGCTCAGGAGTAAAATGCTTGCCTGCCATGCACAAGGTCTGTTAGAAAACAAAAAAGATGGTAATGGGAGGGAGCTCTCTACCATTCCAAATATGCTGTCTCCGATGGCTCGGATATGCCTTGGCATTCGGCTAGAAACATACAAAGGTAAGGATAGATACACGACTTCCTTTTGCTGTTGAATATTGAGAAAGAGAAATCTATTCCCAGGCAAAGGTGTAAAGAATGAGGGGCTGTCTGGGCATAGTGGTCATGCCTGTAATCCCAGCACTCAGGGAAGCAGAGACAAGAGGAGCTCTGTGAGTTCAAGGCCAGCGTGGTCTACAAATCAAGTCCAGGACAGCCAAGGCTACACGGAGAAACCCTGTCTCAAAAAACCAAAAAATAAATAAGTTTATCTCTGAAGTGCTATAAAGACATGCACTATCTCACCAGAAACTGAGTTGGGTTCCCAACACCCACATCAAGCAGCTCTAACTGCTTGTAATGCCCGTTTCAGGGGAATCCAATGCCTCAAGCTTCCGGCCCCCATGGGTATCTGCACTAACATGCACACATGTGCTCATGCACTTAAAAAATAATTTTTTTTTAAATAAAAGAACAATGTCTCCTTTGGAGACAGAGGCTAAAATATACAGAGTCAGCATCTTGGTTTTTGTTAGCTCCAGCTACCTAGACAGAAGTCAAGAACTCACAAGTTCGACTTAGGTAATTGGAAGTGATGTCAACTTTCTTGACAACCTGGGGAGAATTCAAGAAGAGCGAGAGGGCGGCCAGCCACCACTCTGCTGATCTGGACACTAGACAGACTTGAGAAGTTCTGGGCATTAGCGCCAGCCCATGCCAGCAGGCAATCACTTGCAGCTCTAAAGCTCTGGGTGGCCAAAGGGAGGGCTAAACATTTCTAAACCTGTGTCGAAACTTAAAAGAAAAAAATAGTGGGAACAATAACACCTTTACTACATCTCATTAAAATTTTCAATTCGCAGAAGACTCCGAAGCTAATTGCATTCTAAGGACCATATTCTCAAGAAAGAGAGAGAGACATTTGTTTAAGAACTATATTTGGAACTTGGGACACAGATGCACCAATATCATGTTAACAGCTAAGGATGTAGGTCATTACTCTGGTGGTTGAAATAGAAAGACTCGTAGAGTTCAGAGTTCAAGATCAACATGAACAAAATAGCAAAATCCCTTCTTAAAGGGTGGGAGGTGCCTGGCATGCCGCATGTAATCCCAACACTGTGGGAGGCAGAGGCCAGCCTGGTCTACAAAGTGAGTTCAGGACAGCCAAGGCTACAGAGAGAAACCCTGTCTCAAAAAAAAAAAAAAAAAAAAAAAAAAGGGAGGGGGTGGGGTGAGAGGGGCAATGATGGACATACCTGAAATCCCAGTATTAGGTGGAGGGAAGATTGATTAATACTTCAAGCTTAAACTGAGCTACCTAATAAGAACCTATTTCAAATAAATAAATCAACATCAAATCGGCAGAACTAACACAACTGTCACACCAACTCAAATTTCCTAAGAAAATGTTGACAGAATAAATACAGATATATCTACAGAATGACAAGGATTGTGCAGTGTTCCTGAAGTACCTTCTGCCAGTCTGTATCTAGTCCCTAACAAAACAATAAGCTAAAATGTGAAAAGTAATCTAAACATAATAATGCAGTGCACAAGCAGTTTTTAAATATACGAAGCAGTGCTGGCATGGTGTCATACTTCTATTATGCTATCTTAAATATTTCTTACATTCTTCTGTACAACTGCCAAAAACTTACTCTCTTACAACTGGCATATAAAGTTCATTAATTTCTCCCAGTTTCAAATAATATTCCACCATTCAGCACCCCATACAAAGGCACAGTAAACTTTATTTTAAAACTATACACAAGGTATTGCTACTGAGGATTGGGGGTGGGCGGGTGCACTTTGTTCTGTTTTTTTTTTTTTTTTTTTTATTGATTGATTGACTAATTGCTAAATGTGTATGTGTGTCTATGTGAGTGCATGCTTTCAGTGTGCAGGTGCCACAGAGGACTCATAAACACCCATGTATACACACACACACACACCACCAAAGCTGGAATTACAGGCAGCCGTGAGCCAGGCAATGTGGGTTCTAGCAACCAAACTCTGGTCCCTGTGAGAAAGCATTTAATCCTAACTACTGAGGCCTCTTGCCAGCCAGATGTTTTGTGTTTTGAGGTGAGGGCTCACTACCTAGCCCTCAGGTTGGCCCTAAAGTCTCCAAGGATACCCTTGAACCTCTCATGTTCCTGCCTCCACTTCCTAAGTGTCAAAAGGACAGACGTGCCGCCACATCTTGCTAAAAACTAGACTGCTTTGCTTTTTTAATGAAAGTCAAAACATTTGTTTTTCTTTTTTTTTTTTTAATTTTGATTTTTTTTCCCCAAGGCAGGGTTTCTCTGTGTAATCTTGGCTGGGCTAGACTGGCTCTGTAGACCAGGCTGGCCTGGAACTCCAGAGCTCCGCCTGCCTCTGCCTCCCTGAGTGCTGGGATTATGGGTATGTGGCACTGTGCCCGGCTAAAACATCTGCTTTTCACTTCAGTAGAAAGGAAACTGAAATGTCAAGATCTAATACATTCCTTTTTTTTTTTTTTTTTTGTACTATTGACTCAACACTTTTTCTTCTTTATTTATAGTTCTATTATTTGCTGTTCTTGTTTGTCTGTGGTTTCTGGAGTCACAGTCTCACTATATAGCCCTGACTGGCCGGGAGCTTGCAGAGATCTACCCGCCTTGGCCTCCCATGGCCAGCTATACTTCTTTTCTTTAGGCTCTTGGCCAGGTGGGATGGCTCACACCTGGAATTCCAGCACTCAAGTAGGACTACTGTAAATTTGAGGCCAAACTAGGCTGCAGTGCAGATAATGCCTCAAAAACAAACAAAATGATATGTAATGTGTGAAGCTGCCTGAAAAGATTCTTAAAGTAAAAGCAGTAGTTCTTATCAGGTGTTTCTATAAGCCGACACGGTAGCATATTAAGAGTAACAGCTCACACTCCCTCACCATTACTCCAGCGCGTAGACTGATCAGCCACAGTTGGAAACAGACAGCAGCTCACTGATGTTCCAGTAAGGAACTGCCGACACCCAGAATCCACACCAACACACCCTTCTACATTTTGCCTTTTTCACATACCCACAATTTTGTTCAATGCAAACTCATTTCTGAAATCAACTTAAAACCTGCACTTGACCAATTGTATAATTAAAATGAAAGGTAAAAGAAAAGCTTCTGGAATGGCCAGGTACAGAGGAGATGCCAACAGGTCAAAGTTCAGAATGAAAAAAAGAAACAAGGGAGAAAGGACAAAGCCAAAACATAACAAGCTTTAAGAGAGAAACAACCCCCCCCCCCCGAGGGGGAGCAGCCTTACCAGACCATGGTAGAGGACAATGCAGCCACTTTTGATGAGAACTGATAGACTAAGATCAGAAAGAAGAGGAGAACCTCCCCTATCAGTGGACTTGGGGAGTGGCATGCATGCAGAAAGGGGAGGGAGGGTGGGATCGGGAGGGGAGGAGGGAGGGGCTTATGGGGGGATACAAAATGAATAAAGTGTAATTAATAAAAAATTTAAAAAAAGAGAGAAACAAAGCTGCCACTTTACAAAAAAAAAAAAAATTACTTGCTCCATGTAAAGTTTCCATTTTTATTGTCTATTTTAAGATCAAAAATGTCCTGTAGAAAGCCGTGTGTGTGTGTGTGTGTGTGTGTGTGTGTGTGTGTGTGTGTGTGTGCGCGCGCGCGCACCTCATGATAAATTCCATTATGCTGTAGGCTAGCTAAAAACATGAATACAATAGTGCCTGGTCACTTTCATAGTTAAATATCTCCTCAGCACTTCCAGTCATCCAGGAGCTCATTCTCATCTTCCTCCTCAGTCAGCCACTCTCCCACCTGTTCACACCCACTGCACTTAAGTGGCACGGACAGCTGCCGCACTGTAGGTCTAGCTCAGACAACCGCCTAGCAATCACCTTCCCAAGCTGGACTGACTACCTCCGCAACAGCAAGTTCCCGAGGTCCCGGAGACTGACGAAGCCAGATCTCAAGTCCCAGCAGCTGTTACACCAGTCAGTTGTTTCCCTCAGTCACTTCAACTGCTCCAACTCACTAGAAAAGCCTACAAGCTGATTAGGCCAATTACAGGAACCTGGCGTCAGGTTACTCAATTATCTTGGCATCAGACTGAAATAATGACCTGGCATTTCCTATCTTTCCTCTGGCAATCAAATCTCTCCTCTACCTTTGGTCAAGGCTGAGTATCTCTTAGCTGGCTATCAGCTGAAACCAAAATAAGCCAAACAAAACAAAAATAAGGCAGGCACCCTTGACGACCAGTTCCCAACACAACTCAAAGTTGAAGGTAAACCTATTCCCTTACAACTGGGCCTGCACAGGACAGGCTCTCAGCAGTCAAAGGACCAGGGCAGGGCTTGTGGATCCTGCCCATCACTGGTGAGCTACTGCTGACTGACAGACTCGGGGGGGAGGAGCCACTGTCTTCAGTTGTGTACCAAAAGTCCATGCCCCCTGCCCTCCCCACTATCCCTACCACTGCCCCCACCATGCCCCATGCCCCCCCACTACCCCTACCCCTGCCCTCACCCTGCCCCCTGCCAGGCTCCAGTGGGTATTCCCAATCCCAGGGCCACACAGACCCACCGTCAAATCCCGAGACACAGGCAAATCAAAGGACAGGAATGCAGGAAAGAGGTAAGTAAGGAAGAGGCCAGATGGACAGAGAACGAAGGGCATGAGAGAGGCTGGGAGAAATCACGACGTATTATATACATGTATGAGACTGTCAAAGAAGATATTAAAAATAACCCACTCCCTAAGTCTACAGCATTCTTCATTCTTCTTTTTGTCACACAGATCATCTGCAATGTAAATAAAGATTTACAGAAAAAGAGAACTATTTGTTTGGGGAGTGAACACTCCAGAGTCGATCATCCTTGGCATTCTGTTCTCAGGTCCAGAGATGGCAGACATGAGAGCAGACCTGGGGAAAACAGGCCAGACTTTATCAGAACATCTTCAGAAGCTAGATGGAACAAGCATGGTCCGAGCCGGGGGTCCTAGCAGCCAGAGGCGTGACCCAGGAGGGTCACAAGTGTGGGGCAGCCCTGGCTATGGAGGAGTTTCGATTGCCTTGTGGTCCAGGAGTAGATGTGTCTCAAAACCAAAATGGGGATGTAGTATTTGCCTAGCATGTCCTGGGTTCAAATCCTGTCTCAAAAAACAAACAAAACAAAACCCAGGGGAGGGGGGAGTACAGACATGTACTGAACAATGTCTGTTAGATTGTCTGTTTGGGGGCAGGGGGTTGAGGCCAGGAGCACAAGCATGCTATGTTCACACTCTACCACTAAGTCATGCTGTGTGGAAGCACAGTGCTCTAAAAGGAAATATTGCTAATCTAGGGAAGTTCCAGCATAGAGAGCTCTAACTGATTTTTTGAAATACTCTTTGAAATGACTATAAAAATGCTTTTAAAACAGGGTCCTGCTATGTAGTTCAGGCTGTCCTAGAATTTGCTCAGGACAGCCTCAAAATCTTTCTACACAGTAATAATTTACACTTGGGAAATTGAGTCACAAGGGGCTGACATCATAGTCCCATAGTTATAAAGTTAGTAAGGTAAGGACCCTGGACTTGAATCCAGGGCTTTCTGACTGGCCAGCTGGTGACACAGGAGTCATTCCAGGTGTTCCAGATTATCCTATAGCTGGCATGTATGGCCAAGGGCACAGAGCGGCCTCTCTGATTCACAGGTGAACTCACTCTGCATTATCTCCTGTTAAGTAAAAAGTGAACAAATATTTTCTGACAACCAGATATGCACGACATAAGCTGGACTGTTTACACCTGACATGCTGAAGCGGTGCAGACCAAAGCGCCTGCTCACCCCACTCACGCATTTACACAAAGCTCTTTACCAGTAATGAGCTTTTGATACAAAATCCCACAAAGTCCTCAGGACTTGACAAAATGTGCCACCAAAAGACTAAGATAGTGAGCTTTAAAGGACAAGTAAGATTCAAAGATATTGGGGCATAGAGAGAGGACAGACAGGAGAAGCAGGGAATGGGGGTCAACAAAATAAAGTAAATGGCATCCAGATGGAAAATCCACACAGAGAAAATGGAGTCTAAGTCAGAGATGCACAGACCAAACATCAAGCGTCCATCAAGAGAAGACCTGGAAGGGGTTGAAGAGATGGCTCAGAGGTTAAGAGCACTGGCTGTTCTTCCTAAAGGTCCTGTGTTCAATTCCCAGCACCCACATGGTGGCTCACAACCATCCATAATGAGACCTGGTGTCCTCTTCTGGCATGTGGGGACATATGCAGGCAGAATGCTCTATAAATAAACACATCTGTGGGGGAGGGGAGCTGGAATTCCTAGCCAGGAGGAGAGCAGCGACACCTAAGTGCTTAAAGCATCCACCCAAGAGGAAGATGGAGGGAGCCGGTCACCATTTTAATAAATCATTTCCCTAGAGCCCACCCTCATGACTAAATTACACTGCAGTGAAAATGAGCAAGTTTGTGCATAATGTTTTCCAACGTCTGGAATTACTTTAGGATAATTACACAGGGCCAGTGAGACAGATGGCTCAGTGGATAAAGGCGCTTGCCACCAGATCTAAAGAACTGAGTTTGGTTGCCAAGACCCACATGCTATAAGGTGAAAACTGACTCCTGTTAAGTTGTCCTCAGCCTCCCCACTTGTGTACACCCGTGCACACACAACACACACACACATGCATGCACACACACATGGAAATACATTTTAAAAATCTATACACGTTAACAGTTTCAATTTAGTTCAATGAATATTTTAAAGCCATTTCTATATTAACAAAAACTGATTCTGACATTCTCGTCTAAAATATATCTCTATAAACTTACTTGCAAAACTAGCCAAGTTTCAAAACCTCAAAAATCTACTGAAATCTCTCTACTTATGAAAATTTCAAAGCTTCTTTCCAGTTATCAGAACCATATATATATATATATATATATATCAACAGAATCATTTCGTTTGTAGCTGAGATTCTCGAGTTAATTCTGTGAAGTCACAAGACTGTGACAGTAGAAACGTTCTCTAGAAACAAACTGACATCATTAAATTCTTCTCCATAAGTTCTCTGGGGCATATGGATGTTCTCATTTCACTTTAAGAGCAAAACCTCTTCTGTCAACTCAGGTGACTGGATGCACTTTAATCCATCTTATCCCTGTGTCCCAGCATCTGGAAAAAGCTGCCTTTGTCAGTAACTCAGAATGCCCGCACATTCAAACAAAGACACACAAGTGCTAGGTTCCTGTTCCTGTGGGCAACTGCTATCATTCTTCAACACTTTTAAGTAAAAATCAAGACTCACTGCTTTTATCATTGTTTGTTGTTGCTGCTGTTTTGAGTCAGGGTTCTAGGTGTACCAGGCTGGCCTGGCACTCACTTTGTAGCTGACATGATCTTGAACTTGTTATCTTCCTCCTTCCAAAAGCTGAGACTGCAGGAGAGCTCGCCATGCCTTGCCCCTTCCTCCACCATCCCTACTACTGTTTCACTGTAAGAGAGCACGTCAGTTGGCTATCTTTTATATAAGTGAATGTAGTTCTAACCCTAGCATTTCAACTGAGAAAAAACTCTAATAAAACCTTTTTGTCCACGAAACTGTAACTAGGGACAGCAGGGATGTATGTGTTATTAGAAAATATCCCCATCCCCCACTCTGTCTTTTGTTTTTCTTGCTTTACATTTGTTAGTTTAAGGTAGGGTCTTGGTAGGCAGCTCTGGCTGGTTCTACAGTTATTTGTGGGTGCATGTGCCTGCATTTGGGCATGTGTGTGTGAATGTACATATATTATGTCCTACATATGGAGGGTGGATATGTGGAGAGGTCAGGGACTACTTTCCAGGGGTGGTGCTCTCTCCGCCACAGGCTCCTGCAGAGCAGGCTCAGGTAGTCAGGCTTGGTGGCAAGAGCCTTCACTTGCTGAGCCACCTCCTGCCCCCTTTGTCTTGTGTTTATTTCTTTGAGGCAGGGTCTCCCTCCTTAGCCCAGGCTACTTCAAACTCATGACAACCGGACTCAGTCTCTCCAAGTGCTGGCATTACAGAAATGAGCCAGCACACTAGGCTCACCATGCCTTACCTCAAATAGTCGGATAATAAATGTATTACATTAATTAGTCCCTACTCTGCACCAGGCACTAACTGGCTACAAACATGCGTTTTGACCCTACTACGCACCAGATGTTATACTGGTTACCAGATGCAATTCGAAAAGGCGGGAGCAAGATCTTTCTCAGACCTTTTCATCTTAGAGCAAAAATGGAAGGCTAACTTTATGAAATGAGAGGTTCTAGTGACAAAAACAATGGGAAGATTCCTCAGATCAGATTGGAAGCAGATTTTGGAATACCCATCACGAGGCCAAAAACTCCGAAGTTTCCATGAGGGCTGAAAAGACAAAGGACCTAAAGAGATCTTCCAAAGATAGTGATCTCACCAGTCAGATCCTGATTAGATCCAATGGCATCTTATTTCCCTTAAGATGAACCCCAAATTCCTTAAGAAGGCTAACTAAATCCCAATAACAAACCTTAACCCTACAGTCTAGCAATCTCTATACATAACATATTCTTGGTTTCTACTTTATTTACATATGGAGAGATTCTCAGTGTAGCCCTGGCTGGTCTGGAACATGCTATGTAGAGGTTGATGGCCTCAAACTCACAGAGATCTGCCTGCCTATACCGCCCAAGGTTTAAAAAGTGTGTGTCACCACACCTGGCCTGCTTTACTTATTTTTCAAGACATGCTGGTCACATAATTAAGATGGCCTAGTGTGCCATGCTCTCCTTAGCTTTGGCCTTGTTTCTGTCGTTTTGTTGTTGTGTTTTTCTGAGAATGGTTCTTATGCAGCCCATCCTTTCTCACATAGCCAAGGAGGGCATTTCACTGCTGATCCTCTGGCTTCCACCCTCCATCTCCTGAGTTCTGGGATTGCAGAGTGCTAGGATTCAATCCTGGGCTTCTCCAACACTGGGCAAACACTTGCCAACTGAGCTACACCCAAGCCCTCTCCTTAGTTTTCTTATAGGTGTTTCTTCCCTTATGTTTCTGTTGTTGTTGTTCAGAGGTTTGTTTGGCTCATTTTAGCCTAAAACATGCCTGCTCAGCTCCACTCTTGACCCGGCTACCTACCATTCCACTCAGGATCTCTGCCCTTGAACTCAAGTTCCTCAGCCCTCCAAAACCAGTCCCTTCTCTACAGCACAGAGCCCTAAACACTTCAGCAATTCTCTCTAAACTACAAACTCCATGTGATCAAGGGACCATCCTCGTTCATCGCTGAAGGCCCAGAACTGCCCAACGCCTGTTACATATCAGATACTCAATAAATATTTAAAGATGAAAGCAAGCAAAACATGGACTTGAATGACTTCGGTACTTAACCACATAATGAAAGGACGCTCACATAACTTTTTATGACAGTTTAGCTATTTTCAAAAACTATGTATCATTGATTCCCTTTATAAACACTGATTAAATTCCTAGGCTAGCCTAAAAACCCCACAGTTCAGCCAATGAGAGAACGCTGCCTATTTCCCTTTCTCAATGACCACCCTTAAGCAGGAGGTAGAACCAAAGTAATGTCTCTTTGCCTGCATCTCTAGTTCTCTCAACAGGAACTTACCTAAGGCTGAGGTAGAGGATAAAGGTCAGTGTTACAAAGGGCTGGATTGATCCCTGGGTTCTCCAGGCTCTCAGCTATCTCTTTTCACACCTTTGCATGCCTGGAAGGAGACAGCAGTTTCCTTTTTACCCAACTCCCATCAGTTAAGCTCAAGAAAGACCAGTGCTTTCCTTCCTAAAGGTTTTTCAGGAAATACAATTCCATCTGAGTAGCCGGGTTTGGCGGTGGTGCACGCCTGTAATCCCAGAATTCTGGGAGGCAAAGGCAGGTGAATCTCTGTGAGGTTGAGGCCAGGTCTACAAAGTAAGTCCAGAACAGCCAAAGCTACACAGAGAAACCTTGTCTCAAAAAACATAAATAAATACAAAAAACAAAGCAAAATTCATCTGAGTAAGTACATTACACTCAGGGTTGGGAAAATAGCTTTGTGAGTAAGAGGACTCACTTCTTATACAAACAGGAGGACTTGAGTTCGAATCCCCAGCACCTAACATCAAGAAGCCAGATCTATAACCCCATCACTGTGGAGGATGGAGACAGGGTGATTACTGGGGCTTGCTACCTGTCCGCAGATACCCAGGTCCAATGAGAGACCCTCTCTGAGGAATATAAGGCAAAGAGTGACACAACAAGACACCTGCACACAACCACACAGGCATCCATGCCCTCACACCGCATACACATACACACACACACCAGGAACAAAAAATAAAAAGGGGAAGAGGAAACCAAGTGGGGATGTAATCTCAGTTTCCCAATCTGGCTTTACCAGAAATACATTCTAGAGTATTTTACTATCATTTAAGTCTCACTGACTTCTTCAGTCCAATCTCAATTTTGTTCTCTAGATGTGATGGTAAACTCAGGAACCTTATGCCCAGGGACCCTGCCATCCCTTCTTGATCACAGCTGTTGCTGCTGCTGCAGAGCTGCTGTCAAACCCAGGGCCTTGCACCTGCTCCTCCAGCCTGGGACCAAGCTATCCTGCTCTGTACTGTCAGGCCTACTCTCAATTTTACTAGGCTCTGGAGAGAGAAGGGGGCAATTAGCATGTTGAAAACCTCACCATGAGTAAAAGTAGACCTAGACTTCCCTCTGGGTCTTAGGAGAAGTCTTCAGGGAGAAGCAAGGCGAGACAAACAACAGAGGAACTGGGCCAGGCATGGCAGCACACACCTTTAACCCTGACACTAGGAAGGCAGAGGCAAGTGGCTGTGAGAATGAGATCCCCATGGTCCCAGCCAGCCAGGGTTACAGTGAGACTCTGTCTCAAAAAGAAGGCTCATCTTCTGTGGTATCTCCAAGGCAGTCAGCTGTGTCGAGAAGGAGCTGAATATCCCCTTCCCCGACACCGGCTATTAGCTTCCTGAAGCGGACCATGAAATGCAAACTTTGTACATTTTATGAGAGAAGCACAAGGCCACAGATGTAACTGCTCATTCTCTAGGTGAAGAGTGGAAGGGTTATGTGGTCCGAATCAGTGGTGGGAACAGCAAGGTTTTCCCACCCAGGGCAGAACGTGCCTGGTGTTCAAGTCTTGTTACAGACCAAGGAGAGGCAGGAAGAGAAAGCACAAGTATGCTCAAGGATGCATGGTGATGCCCATCTGAGTGTTCTCAACTTGGTTATTGCAAAAAGAGGAGAGTTTTCCTGAAGTGCAACTTGGCAGTTGGGGCTCATGAGCCGACAAGATCGGAAGGCTTTTCAGCCTCTCTGAGGAAGATGACACCTGCCAATATGGTATCAGAAAGTCCTTAAACAAAGACGGAAGGAAGCCCAGGACCAAAGCCCAAACATTCAGCCTCATCACTCCACATGTCCTGTAACACAAATGCTGACGAGTTGCCCGAAAGAAGTAACACACCGGGCTGGAGAGATGGCTCAGAGGTTAAGTGCACTGGCTGCTCTTCCAGAGGTCCCAAGTTCAATTCCCAGCAACCACATGGTGGCTCATAACCAACTATAACGAGATCTGGTGCCCTCTTCTGGTGTGCAGGTGTACACGCAGGCAGAACATTTATATATAAAAAATAAATAAACCTTAAGAAAGAAAGAATAAAAAAAGAGAGGATACAGAATATGCTATACTTATGGCCAAGAGAATGAAGGAAACCAAAGAAAAGTGTTACAAACAAGTTGCCAAGAGAATCAGGCTGTTCTCAATGAGAACTTCTACTTCTGAGTCCAGTCAAAAATAAGTCTTTAAGAATACATACATACATATAAATACATACATACACATATGTACATAGATTAAAAGAGTAGCAAATAATGATCAAACCTTGAGAAAAAAAGAACAAGGAAGGGAAGGTTTTCCTACTTTTCCTACTCAGACTTTTTTGAGCAAAATCTCTGTTCTTATACACTATTCCCTTCCACTTATTTCTCACTCTTGCTTTTCTCTTCATCTTCTAACCCACACGTTCAGAAATATAACAAGTTTAGTAAATCTCTAGAACATTCTTTCTTTTTAATTTTCTTTCATTATGTTTTGTTTTCACAATCTCATGTCTCTGCTTCCCAATTACTGGGATCAAAGGTTTGCACCACCAAGCTTGGCTAAAACATTCCTCAATACTATACCTACCTGTCCTGTCCTTCCTTAACTCAAACTTCCTCTTTCCTTAGCAGCTGATCAGGAAGAAAGGAACATCAAAACTAAAATAGAGGGAGCTGGAGAGACAGCTCGGTGGTTAAGTGCTCTTCCTGAGGACCCATGTGGCAGCTCATAATCACCACAATCATCATCACATTGATATAGGCACCAGGCATGTTTGTGGTGCAAACATATGTGCAGGTAAAACATCCATAAACATAAAAGTAAGTTTAAAAATTAAAAACTCAGCCAGGTGCAGTGGTGCAATCCTGAAATCCCAGCACTCTAAGAGGTGAAGCAGTTGGATCTCTGTGAGTTCGAGGTCAGCCTGGTTTACAAAGTGAGTCCAGGACAGACAAGGCTACACTCTGTCTTGAAAAATCAAAAAATCAAAATAAAGCTAGATAGTTTTAGCCATTTCCATATATATATACCTATATACACATATACAAAATACATGCATACAGAGATAATCTATGTATTTGAAAGGTAAATAAGGTTAACTACAGTAGTTTCACAGAGGTAAGGGGTCCCTAGAAATCCACTACATAAACCAGGCACGAACATCCAGACCATCATTTTCCAGGGATTAAGGTGTGAAAAGTGGTACACAACTTTAATCCCAGCACTAGGAAGGCAAAAACAGGCGGCTCTCTGGGAGTTCAAGACCAGCGTAGAGAGTGCCAGGACAGCCAGGGCTACATGAGAGACTCTGTCCCCAGACCTGTCAGTCTTCACTGCCACCTGTCTCTAGAACTTTTACTTGCTTGCTTCAGTTGTTTTCTTGGAGGCTTACTGTCTCCTTCTGCTAACCTAGGCATAGTCCTGGAAGCTAGAAGCTCCCATACAATCTAACCTAGGCCTAGAATGTTTTTCAGCCTCTGAGACTTACTGCTTATTAAGTTCACCCTTTCTTGTTCTTTCTGAGCTCTAGGCTGGCTGGTTCAACTCAGCTGTTCTGGCTCAGACTCCTCTCCCAGCTGACTTATTCAGTCTGGCTTCCCTCAGCTTCTGAGTTGCTTTGCTTGCCCTCAAACTAACTCCAGCAATCTTCTAATCTTCTGGCTCCTTCGCATTCTCTGGCTCATTCAGTCTTCACCTGAGTTTTCTCTCTGCAACCTATCTCTCCATTGCTATCCTGGTAAAAACTGCCTCTTCTCTGCATTGCCCCTCAACTAGCTTCCCTTTCCCCTCTCTTCTCATGAGAGTTGGGCAGATCCTAGTCTGTTAAATCTCTCTTCAATTGGTCATTTTTTTTTTTCTGCCACTCAATTAGCCATCAGTTTCAAATATGGGTGCTTCTTTCTACAAACTAACTTTACCTTCATTGTTTAGGATTAAAGGCGTCTCCCACCATATCTGGACCTAAGCTGCTCTTTACCTGAACCTTGCTCTGTCCTGAAACTCAGATCTGTTTCCCTCTGTCTCCTGGATTAAAGGCATGTTTGTATTCCAGCCAGATCACACAGACCTAGAAGGTCTTTGGATGTGATCTCTTACCAGAGCAGCCATGTTCGGAATTAAAATTCCTCTCCACAGAAACCCTGGTTTGGGGTGATTTTCTTTGTGACAGTTTCACTGGGTAGCCCTGGCTGGCCTTAAACCCACAGAGATCCAATACTGCAATTACAGGTCTGTACCACCATGCCCAGTTTACACACACCTTTCTCAACAAGTGGTACTACCGCTGCAGGGAGCAGAGGGGGTGCGTGAGAACAATCAATAATAGATCGATGGTTATACTTTTGCTGCTTCTTAAGCATCTTAGGTAAATCAAAGCAAAGACACACTGAGGTTACAAATCGATGGTGTCAGCTGATTTCTAGTAAAGGCAGTGAGGCATAAGAATGGTTAAAGATTATGTGCTTTATAATTTATAGGTTGAGGAGCAGGGCTAAGCTATTCCTCACACACTTTTCATCAGTTGTTCTCCAGGATTTCTCCTTGGAACTCTTTAACCTTCTTTTAAATTTGATAGTATATGTTTAAACAGTAACAGAGTCCTTGCTTGACCAAACTATTCAGTTCTCTGAGCCTTCTCTTAGGACCAGCCATACCTGTTACAAATTTAATCTTTAAGCCTGGCATGGTGGTACACACCTGTAATTCCAGCACTCAGTGAGGTAGAGGCAGGGGGATCTCTGAGTTTGAGGCCAGCCTGGTCTACAAAGTGACTCCAAGACTACTTAGAGAAGAGAAACCCTGCTTGAAACAAACAAAGTTCATCTTTAGTAAGGAACCTCGCAAAGCCAGGTTAGTTAGAAGCCCCTCCCCAGGTATGTGACTGAAGCAGGTCTATATCCTTCACCCTGGTGTCCCAGAGCCCAGGCCTGTCTTCAGCAGGAATCCTGTCAAGATGATTTACCCAGAATCCCCCTCTCTAGGGATGTTTCCTCTTAGCACTTTTCTATCCACTGCCCCTGCCCCTCACCTAAAAATTCCTGCCCCTCCACACCATACTCGGGGTTAACTGCAGCCTCTCTCCCCAGTGCCAATCCCTCCGTCATGTCCTTACACTGCTAGAATGGTCTTGAATGAAGTGTTTCTCCACCATGCAAGTTTCATTAAATATTTTTTTTTTCCTTAGTAGCAATGGAAAAAAAAAAAAAAAAAAAAAAAAAGAACTGGAGTTCAGAGAAATGTCATCTCTTTTAGTAATTTTTGAAAGAGAGACCTGAGGCTGGATTTGCAAACACTGAGAAAATCAACCATGCAGAAAGCACACAGCAGCATTTGTTCAGTTCCAGGTGGCTCCTAACTCAGCTCCAGCAAAATGTTTTTCACTGGGCAAGCCAGTGCACACCTGCAGTCCCAGTACTGGGCAAGCAGAGGCAGGAGGATGGCTGCAAGCTGCCAGCCTGGTCTACGCAGGGAGTTCCAGGCCAGCCGGGGCTACAGAATGAGAGGGACTGTACTCTAGGATCCACATATATTGCAGCTGCAAACAGAAGGAGGAAAGCCCTTTCACTGTACTGTTTGAGTAAAATAGTTAACATTCAACAGAAATTACTTGCAGTTAATGACAAGTGAATCTTTTCAAACTAACAAAGAATATACTAAAACAGCAACTAAAGTCTCATCAGGACCCAGGACCATACCTCCTGTTACTTTTCTCAATAAAGCCAACAAATAAAAAATAAAAATAAGCCAGGTGTGGTGGCGCACACCTGTAATCCCAGCACTCAGGGAGGCAGAGACAGGCAAATCTCTTGAGTTGGAGGCCAGCCTGATATACAACGCAAGTCCAAGACAGCCAAGGCTACACAGAGAAACCCTGTCTTGAAAAAAAACAAAAACAAACAAGCAAAATAAAATAAAACTAAAGAAAATAAAATGCCCAGGAATGACCAGGTAAAAGATAAAGTGTTCTCAAAGATTCAAATGCAACTTAATCAAATTTTACCCATGTTGGACCAATACCAATTCAAAATACAGACTTTTGCTTATACATGAATAATAAACTCAGCAACAACAATAACAAAAAGCAAATAAAATAGCAAAAATAGGGGCCAAGGATCTAAACAGACATTTCTCCAAAACAGACACATACATAGCCAATAAGCATAGGAAAGACTTTTTATTCCTGGTCTAAATGCAGCTTAAAACTAGGAAAAGATACCGTCTCATCCACTAGGGTGGCTAAAAACAGTAAATAATAATAACAACAAGTATTGGTGATTTAGGAAATTGCAGCCCACATAAACTATTTGGTGGGAATATAAAATGCAACAACAACTTTGACTAAAATCTGAAAGTTTCTCAAAAATGTTAAGCCATGAGCAGTTCCACACCTAGGTATGTGTTCCGGGGCACTGAAAACGTACATCCATGAATGTTCTAACAGCATTATATCCAATGGCTAAAAAGTGGAAAACAATGAAATTTTGTTAACTGGTGAATGAATGCGGTAGTGACACACCAAATACCTATTCATTCAGCTGTAAGAAAGTACAGAACAGACACACGAAATAATACATGAATGAGCATTGAAAACATTAAGCTATGTGAAGGAAGCCAGACAAACACACAAACACACACACACACACACACACACACATTGGCGGGGTGTGGCACAGGCCTGCGTGATCTCATCACTTGGGAAGTTGAGGCAAGAAGGCCATGAATTCAAATTAGCCGGAATTACACAAGCTCCCTAAGGGAAGAGCCAAAATCTTGTCTTTAAATGGAGGAGGTGGGGAACCACAAATATTGTATGATTCCATTAGTGTCCACAAAGGGTAAATGCATAGAACAGAAAGATCAGTGGCTTCCAATGGGTTGAGCCAGAAGAGGAGTGGGTAGCAACTAACAGGCTCAGGGTTTCTTTTGGAGAGTACAAAAAATGATCTGGATAGTGGTGACAATTACAAGACCTGATGAATATGCGAAAAGCCACATTTTGGAGGGATAAGTATCACGTATGCTGAACGACTTATCAGTCATCAACTGTCCATTTACAAAAAGATGACACCGGTATACTATAGCTAAGAATGTAATCTAACACACACCAGCTCTCGCCATAAATGGGCTTCTTAAATCGAGACCTCCTGTACATTCATAAAGCCAAGAACTGGGTGGCGACGCTGCTGAGCGGCGAAGCCGGCTCCAGGGGTGCGCAGCCCGCCTCGCAGCATCTGCATCCGAGCTCACCTTCCTCCATCCCTGGCGCGCGCCCCCTGGCCACCGCTTCCGGAGCGGGACGCGGAGCCCCAGCGCGGCGGCGGGCGGCCTCGGGTCCCGCCGGCCCAGGCTCCAGCGCCCTCCCACCCCTAGCCGGTCTCGGTCCGCGGCCAGCCCAGCGCGGCGATGCCCCGGGGTCCGTGAGCCCGGCCCAGAGCGCCGCGCCTCCCCGCCGCCGCTGACAGCCGCCCGACGCCCGCGGCCACTCGCGCCCCGCCCCGCCCCGCGCACGCGCGCAGTCGGCCGGGCCCGAGCGCGGGTGATGTGGCCGCCCCGAGGCTACCCGGATCCTGGCCGCGCCCGGGCGGCCGCTCGGGCTCCGCCTGGCCGGCTTAGCTCAGGCTGGCCCGCGCATCCTCCACTCACCGCTCCGTCAGCCCCGGGCCCGGCGGGGTCCCGCTCGCGTTCCCCACGGACCGGACTGAAACCGCGGACGTGGGAGTCGTTGCGCGCTTCGCGGAGACCAAAGGACAGGGAGGAGACGTGCGGGCAGCGCGTCACGCCCTCCTGGCGCCTGACGGGGTCAGAGCCAAATGCACCGGCGCTGCCCAGCCTTGTGTTTCAGTTTGCCCAAGCTCGAGTCTGGGAGTGGAGCCAGAATTTGCCCAGGAAAACTGGGGGCTTCAGTGACTTGTTTGCTAGGCACCTGCTATATGGGATTGAGCTAGTGGGACTCCACCACTTCTCCCCGTTTGGTCCTCAGACTACTCTTTTGGCTCAAACCAAAGTTTTCACCGCAGGGACAGCTGTGATTTGGGAGCTTTTCAGGTGGACACACACGCTTCCATTCCGGCTGGGCCTGGTGGAGCCTGTCTTTAATCTCAGAGGCAGGAGGTTCTCAATGAGTTCGAGACCAACCTCTACTTAGCAAGTTCCAGGAAAGCCAGGACAGTATGTGGGGGACTGGCCTTAAACTCAGTTTTGTTTTACTTTTCTCTTTTTCAAGACAGGGTTTCTCTGTGTAGCCTTGGCTAGATGCTTTGTAGACCAGGCTGGCCTCGAACTCACAGAGATCCAACTGCTTCTGCCTCCCTGAGCTCTGGGATTATAGGCATCCTCCACCAGTCCCTGCTCCAGTTTCGTTTTTTGAGACAGCCTCACTGTGTAGCTCTGGCTGGGCTGGAACTTGATATGTAGACCAAGCTGTCCTTGAACTCACAGAGATCTGCCTGCTCAGCCTCTCAATGCTTGGATTAAAGGCCTGCACCACCATTCTCTAACCTGGCTTCAAATCCCTCCTATTCTGAAATTACAGGTGTGTACTGTTGTGTCCAGCCCTACAACACTTTTGTTCTTTTTGTTTCTCTGTGTAGCCTTGGCTGTCCTAGAACTCTCTCTAGACCAGGCAGACCTCAAACTCAGAGATCCACCTGCCCCTGCCTCCTGAGTGCAGGGATTAAAGGTATGTGCCACAACTGCCCTGCTCCTAGAACACATTTTAAAAGGGGGGTGTTTTTTGTGAGGCCGGGGAGATGATTAGCAGTTAAAAACAGGTACTGCTCCCCCACACACGCACACACATACATCTGAGACTCCAGCTCCTCTGGGTCCAAGGCCTCCACAGGAAGCATCTGCATTCATGAGCACATACCCAATCCCGACACACATATACAGTAATTCAAAATAAAATTTTAAATCTTTAAAGGGTTCTTAAATACCTTTAGGATTGAAAGCATTATTATGAAGAATGCAGGTGCTGAATAAAAATTATAGGAAGTTGTTTTGTTTTGTTTTGTTTTGTTTTGTTTGGGTTTGGTTTGTTTTGGTTTGGTTTAGGGTTCTGTACCACTAACTGAAACTGCTCCACCTTCCCAGAAACAGCTGTTTGAATTGCTTGATGTTGAAGCAGCTTCTGCCTTAATCTACACACACACACACACACACACACACACACACACACAATTTTGTGCAATTAAGTATGGCCCAATTTTACAATCAGAAGAAAAAGCCAATTAAAACCCTTCAGCTAACTGGTGTAATTTTGTCCTTTGACACGGGAAAGCAGAGATTCTATGACACTGCCAGATGTCTTTGTTTTGCTTTACCTGCTGCCTTAGTTAAGGTTTTGTGGCTGTGAAGACTGTGAAGGAACCCCTTGACCACGGCAACTCTCACAAAGGAAACCATTTCATTGGATCTGGCTTACAGTTTCTGAGGTTTAGTCTGTAATCATGGTGGGGAGCATGCACGCAGGAGATGTGCTGGAGGAGCGGAGGACCCGAGAGTTCTACGTGGCACATCTGAGATTCAAAGCCTGCCGTCCACCAGCACAGGTCCTCAAACAATGCCACACCTACTACAACAAGGCCACACCCCATAATGGTGCGGGGGGTGGGGGGTGGGCTTTTTATTCCAACCACCACAACTACATCCTTCTAGAAAGTAATTAGCTGCTCCAAAAACTCTAACAGGTAAATAATGGAGCATCTTAAAATTTCCGCTCAAAAACACCCATCTGGAGCTGGTGTGGTGGGACATACCTTAATCTACTCAGGAGGTAGAAGCAGGTGCACCTCAAGTCCAGCCTGGTCTACAAAGTGAGTTCCAGGACAGAAACCCAGAAACCCTGTCTCAAAAACAAAAACAAAACAAGCGCTCATCAGAACCTGACCTCTGCTGTTTTCCTGAGACAGCTGGAGGTTTCAAGCGCCCCACATCTCAGCCAGTTGGCTGTGGAAGGGAGCTTTCTGCTTATACCCTTGCTCCTGTATGCCACAGTGTGCTGTGGATTTTTAAAGTGTGTTGAGCTTCAGCTTGAAACTCAGACATAAACTGAGTTTTCATTCCTGAAAATAACTCACCGAACTTCCTCAGGTCCCCACGCTCACAGGCAGCAGGAATCACTGTCCTGTCTCATCTCTTACCTAACTAACTGCTGGCAACTTCGAATGTGAAGCAAGTGGCTTAGAGCTGAAGCTAGGCAGGCAGTGATCGTGGCCGGGATGATGGCTGCAGGTGCCGAACGCCAGACAAAGGGCCCTGTCATCTATGCTGAAAAAGAGCTCTCCTTGAAGAAATGACATTTAATCTGAGCCCGATGAGTGAAAAGTTGGACGGACAACAAAGAGGTAAGTATGAGATACTGTTGGTTAGGGAACACAGATTTGTTACCTTAAACGACATGGTCCAGCCTGGAAGAGATACATAAATTTCTGTACTCATCAAGGAACGGAAATTCACGAAGCAGTACATTTACCAATAAATGTGCAGCATCAGAGATGGGCTCCAGCCCAGCAGGCAAACCTTTCAGACCTTACCCAAAGCCTGTTCATTTGTAGAATCACTGTCCAGAAGTCTAGAGTTTGGCTCAGCTTAGTGCTAGATTATAAGAAGTTGTGTGCACACACACACACACACACACACACACACGGACACATCCATAGTGACATACAGAGCAGAAGCATGCAGTGTTTGTCTCGTTCTGCTTTATTGTGTCTTAATACAATGATTGCTAGTTACAGTCATCTTCCTGCAAATGTCAAGATTTAGTTCTTCATAGTTCTGTACTGTGTGTGCCCCTGCACTTTGCAGCCTATTGTGTGAGGCCGGGTCTCTGATTAAGCCTGAAGTTTGCTGTTTCCAATAGCCTGGTATGCTTGCTAGTGTTGTTCTGTTTTTGTCAGCTTGACATAAGCTATGGTCATCTGAGAAGAGGGAACCTCAACTGAAAAAACGACTCCATCAGATTTAGGCAAATCTGCAGGGCATTTTCTTGACTAGTGATTGACATTGGAGGGCTCCGCCCACTGTGTGAGGTGCTTCCCCCCCCCCAAGCAGGTGGTCCTGGGATATGAAAGGAGGCGAGCAAGCGGGGGGGGGGGGGGGGGGGGGGGGGGGGAGGAAGCAGGGTTCTTAATGTTTCTGCTTCAGTTCCAGCCTCTGGGTCAGGAGCCTGGCTTGAGTTTTCCTCAGCGATGGGTGTGGCTGAGAAGATGTGTAAACCTAATGCCTTCCTCCCCAAGCTGCTTTAGTCCACTTTTTTTTCTCACAGCAATAGAAAGTAAATTAGTATGCCTAGTTATTAATCAGGGAGGTCTCTAGTTATTTCTGCCCTCCCTGCTACCCAGGAGCTGGAGCACGCAGGTATGGCTGCCTGGCTTTTATGTGGGTGCTGAGGATTTCAACATGTGCGGTTTTGTTGGTTGGTTGGTTGGTTTGGTTTTTTGGTTTTTGCTTTTTGGTTTTTTGTTTTGTTTTGTTTCTTCATTCACAATAAGCACACTTACCTGCTGAGCCATCCTCTACGCCCCTTGCTTTGTCTTTTTGAGACAGAGTCTCTATAGATATTGCTAATACTAGGCTGGCTTTAAACTTGTGGCAATTCTCCTGCCTCAACCTCGAAAATACTGGGATCACAGATGAAGACTACCTGTGTCTGGCTTCTGAAAAGTTTGGTAATCAGGGAGTGTTAGGTGAGAAAAAGAGTTAAGATCAAGACCGTCGTGGTGGGGCACACCTTTAGTCCCAGCACCCAGGGAGGTAGAGGTAGTAGGCAGAGCTATGTGAGTTCAAGGCCAGCCTGGTTTACAAAGCCAGTCCAGAACAGCCAAGGCTAACAAAGAGAACCCCTGTCAAAAAAAAAAAAAAAAAAAAAAAGAGTTAACATCATTGGCTATTGAGAGGGTTAAGACATCTCAAAGCTAAGCCTGGCTTTTGACTTACAATGTTGCTTTTCTTCAGAATCACAAAGTTCTAACCAGCCAAGGCTGAGCCCTCTGCAGGAATGTTGCTACAGAGGTAGCTTCCTCAGAGGGCTTTTGTTCACCAGGGAGTCAGACTGGGACTATTTGAGCTGCTTGGGGAGAGCGAAGTTTGATGTCACTAAAGTCAAAATATTGACCATGCATTTGGATAATGAGCCTGGGATGGACAGTCTTCATGACACTAGTGAGTGACCACCTTCTGGGCTCAACTCCCTAGAGATGTGGACTGAGATGAAGACAAATGCAAGCTTTAAGCTGGCAGGTAATGAGGCTTATATGTGAAGGCATGACTTTAGAGAGAGCCTGAGTGGAAGCAAGTGAGCACTGAGACACACTGTGTAAGCTCTTTGGAGGGAATCACTTTGTCCACCCCTTAAAGATGCGTTATAATTCAGGAGGAAGCTGGTGGTTTTTTAAATAAATCTTTTTAAAGATTATTTTACATGAGTGCTCTCTCTGCATGTACAGCTGCACGCCAGAAGATGGCAACAAAGCCCAGTATAGATGGTTGTGAGCCACCATGCGATTGCTGGGAGTTGAATTCAGGACCTCAGGAAGAGCAGACCATGCTCTTAACCACTGAGCCATCTCTCCAGCCCAGAAGCTGATGATTAAACCTTACTTGAAGACAGACTCTTGAGCATCCCTCTCAGATGTCTGTGGATTGCTCTGATATCCACTGAGACGTGAGCACTATGGTGTGTAGCTGGGGAAACAGCTCAGTTGTTCCAGTGATTCGCTCACAAGTGTCAGGACCTGAGACTGGGTACTCAGAATGCAAGTAAAAAGCTGACTGTGGAGCAGAAGCATGACACAGTGGATAAGAGCACTTGGTCCTCTTGCAGAGGTCCTGGGTTGATTCCCAGCACCACATGGCAACTCACAACTGTCTGTAACTCCAGTTCCAGAGGATGTGATGCCCTGTTCCAGCCTTCTTGGGCATTGTGCACACAATGGTATGCATACATACATACATGCTGGTAAAACATTCAGACAAACAATCAAATTAAGTAAATCTTATTTATTTATTTTAAGAAAGCAGGATGCACGTGATAGGTGTTCTCCCACCAACAAAATGAGCCACTTCAAGCCAAATTAAAGTACAAAGGCAGGTTTACTGGGGGCAGCTCTTTGGCAGGTTCACCAGTCCTAAGGAACAGGGCCAAGGAGGTCGCCAAGCAGACAGGGAAAAGAGAAGGGGTGGGGAAAAGAGTGTGCAGGTGCAGAGAGGAGAGAGAGAACAGAAATGTCTGGATAGCAGCAAAGAGCCTCTGGGGAGCTGAAGGCCTGCTGCTGGACTGGGAAGTTCAGCATAGAGGTCTGGGAATGCCGGCCATGCCCTGTAGCAGGCATGCACTGAGGGCTGCTGGGAAAGCCTGGAAGCCAGGTCTGCTTTGCTAAGTTAAATGGTCAGCTCAGCTGCTTGTCAAACCCTGTCTGCAATCCAACCCTGTGCGCTTCTAATCCCCATGGCGGTGAGATGGGAGGCGGAGGTGGGTCACTGGAAGCTCCCTGGCGGATGGTTTAGCGTACTGGGCAACATTCCAAGACAGTGTAAGACTGACTCACACAAAAATGGGAGGCTCCCGATCAGTGTCACCCGAGGCTGAACTCTCACCCCCACATCCACACTTGTGCACACACGAAGAGCCATCATGAGTCACTTGAGAGTGAACCCACAAATTCTATAAAACACCCACACAGCAAAAGCCTTAGGGAACACTGTCCTCCAGATGCCACATAGCCCATGCAGGAAACAACCCAGACACGCTAACTTCTAAGCCCACCATCCACTACTCTTCCTGGGTATTTGAATGAAAAATAAAAAGGGACTGCTTCCTAGATACGGTGAAGTTTATTGGATGTAAAAGGGAATGCATAATCAGGGGCAGGGACATCTGGGAGAGTCCAGGCAGAGCCTGGCCATGTGAGGAGAAGGAGGAGGGAAGAGGGAAGAAGAGCTTTGATCTAGAGAGGCAGCCTGGGCCAAGGAAGTAAAGGGTAGACCAGGAGGACCAGGTAAGCAAAATGGCGGGATTACACAGGGAAGGGTGGCACTCGAGGGACATTCTCCCTGGGCTGGAGAAGTTCAGGGGGCAGGGACTGAGGGATTCTGGGAGCACCTAGTGGCCGGTGGCCAGTTTGTTATATTAATGAACTCCTGTTAACCATTTGTCCCAGTTTGAGACCTGACAGCCCCGCCTTTTGGTTGATAATAAACAGTCTGGGACAACGTACTCTTTTCTGTGACTCCTTCTTGCTGTCTCTGGGGATGTCGTTGGCAGGAGCACAAGGAAACAGGAATGTTGGCCAAGGCTGGGAAGAAAGAGACAGAGGAAGGACTGAAGACTGTTGTGCTCGCTGCCCAGATTCTGCAGGACCATCTGTGGTAGGGAAGCACAGGCCTCACTGCAGCAATCTGTGGTGCCTGGGGCTAACAGCTTTGGAGTGTCCGGGATTAGATCCCAAGGGAACACCTGGAGCTGTTGAATTGCTGGAGAAATCTGCAGTTGAATTGAAATCAGCTGGGACAGATAAACTAGGGACAGAAGGTAAAGTTAAGGAGTTGAGGGGAAAATTTTTTTTTTACGATTTATTATTTATACAGTATTCCAGCAGGCCAGAAGAGGGCACCAGATCTCATTATAGATGGTTATGAGCTATGTGGTTGCTGGGAATTGAACTCAGGACCTATGGAAGAACAGTCAGTGGTCTTAATGTCTAAGTCATCTCTCCAGCTCCAGGGGAAATTTTTTATCTTGTGTGTACATTTGAAACTTTTAGGCCCATGGTCCTAACAGTTGTGGGAAGGGAGTCCCAAGCCCAGGGAAAGGGGGAGAGGTCCTACCTTCAGGAATAGCAGCAGGTGGGAAAACTTGCGCTGCCGGTTGACCTGTGAGAGGCGGATTCAAGGAGATTCTTTGAAATTTAGAAGAATTTTCTTTAAAACTGGGCCCGGTGACTCACACCTGTAATCCTAGGGCTCAGGGAGGTAGAGGAAGGTGGATCTCTGTGAGTTCCAAGCCAGCCTGGTCTGCAAAGAGTCCAAGACAGCCAAGGTTACACAGAGAAACCCTGTCACGAAAGAGAGAGAGAGAGAAGTTTCTTCTAGTTTACAAAAAGAGATAAAACTTTTAGATACATTAGGATTACCACTGAGAAAGAGTTCCAGGACAGGGAGAGACACACAGCAAAACCCTGTTTAAAAAAAAAAAAAGTGATTTAAGTTTAAGAAATGTTAAAAATAAGTCAGATATGGTAGCACAGGCCTGTAATTCCCGCACTCTGGAAGGCAGATCAGTGGATCACTGTGAGTTCAAGGCCAGCCTGGTCCACAAAGTTAGTCAAGGACAGCCAAGTCTACACAGAGAAACCCTGTCTAGAAAAAAAAAAAAAGTGGTTTAAGCCAGGAGGTGGTGGCACACGCCTTTACTCCCAGCACTAGGGAGGCAGAGGCGGGGGATCCCTCGATCACAGGTGTGTGCCACTATGCCCAGCCTTAAATCACTTTCTTATTCCTTTATAATTTATATAAACTTAAGCTCCCCCCCACACTCCATCCAGCCATTTACCATAAGACACCAGTGGCTGGTTACTGAAAGCAGTCAGTCATTGCAAAGCAAGTCCCTTTAAATACAGGAATAGTAAAAGTTACTTTGCAGTATGTTTTGTGAGTTTATTTCTTGTCATAGTCTGGAGTCAGCATGGTAGGAGCATGCCAACAGAGACACACAAGAGACAAAATACAAAGATCCCAATGGCCAGGCAAAATGTACTATTTCCTCAGCCACAGTCGTGAAAACTCGGGGGAATCTGCCCTCCCCACATACTGCTCACACCAAGGACAGCCAGCTGCCCGACTACCCAGAACTCGGCTACCCTTACACACAAGTGCTTTACAAACATTTGTTTTTACATTTCAGCTCTAGTCCTAAAGTATTCATCTTTCTTGTCAGGGGTAGCTCTAGGAAAGTGAGGCCCTGAGGCCTGGTTTTTACTGTTAAGAGAAGGCAGCTATAGCCTTGAGGAAGGAGCTGGCTGCTTGCTGCTGACAAAGAATACAGTTAGCCAGTATCATCAGAGATCTGAAAAGGATAATTATAGCAGGAGGTATCAATTGAAATGACAGAAACTTCCTCATTACCTAGACAGCTGTCCTAGGTCTCAATGGCTTGTCCTGCGGTCTCATGTCTTTATTGGGGGGTGGGGGGGCATATCTTCAGCCATCATATAGGACAGCATTAATTTGGCTCCCTCACAGCAGGAGGCCTTCGGCTATCAGACTCAGGTAAGAGAGTTTTCTGAGGAGGAGGAACTTGAAGGAATGAGCTCACTTTGACTAGAGCAATCAACCCAAAAGTGTCCAGTTTTAGCAGAGTCCTGGCAGCAGGCCAGGCACAGGTTACTGTTATCACAATTTAGGTGGGGTCATCCTGTGCTGTCTCTCTTCTTCGGAGAAGATAGAGTTTTTACTAGAGAGGGTTAAACATTTTGAATGCCATATTCAGCAGATCTCTGAAGAGTTTGAGGATCACCTATTAAATATTCTTGAGTTTAGCCTTAGCCTTGAAAACACAGGAAACTAAGTAAAGCTTAACACTAAATGAATTACGTAACAGTTTATAAGTTAGTCATTTTTATAAGATTAGGTGCTTACAGATTTATCCATGTTAAGTTTGAGCCTTAAAATTTTGAGTTGACTATGAGTTCGAGGCCAGCCTGGTCTATAAAGCAAGTCCAGGACAGCTAAGACTACACAGAAAAGCCCTGTCTCAAAAAACAAACAAACAAACAAACAAAGTGAGTTGAAGCTGGGCTGGCAGTGGTGGCTCACACTTTTAATCCCAGCCTAGGGAGGCAAAGGTAGATGGATCTCTGTGAGTTTGAGGCCCGCCTGGTCTACAGGGTGAGTTCTAGCCAAAGCTACACACAAAGAAACCCTGTCTTGAAAAACAAACAAACAAAATAATTAGTTGAAGATTTAAGCCATAAATACAGTCTATAGAGAGACTGGGAACTTTCCTGATCTTTTCATTATAGAATATCATAGTTGTTTTTTTTTTTTTTTAATGACTTCATTTGTCCAGATAGCTAAAGTTTAACAAAGTGATCAAAGACAAAAAACTAGGTGCATATTACTGTGGCCCTGAGTAGATCTTAGGAATTTATAAACCTTATTTATCAGATACACCTTATTTATCAAACATATCTTGTTATCTAAATCTTTAAGAAGCCTGGTATTAAAAAGTTAGCAAACACATAAGTAATTAGGTGTAAATCTCTAAGTCAGCTTTTGTTACTCTGAATACATACTTATAACCTTACAATCTTGTCATTATACAAAATTCTGCACTAATCCAAAATTGCAGGAGTCAGCTTATGGAACCTTACTTCTTGACCTTCTTTATAGCATATAGTCTGGAGGTTTGTCTCGAAGAGGCCTGGCGGAAACAGATGCTCTTACCACAAACTGGTCTGTTCTTAAATAAGGAAATTTTCTGCAAGTGAACTGTTGGGTAAATTTCCACTGACTAATATAGTTCTTGCTTTAAGGAGTTGCTTGTGGCTTTTTGCTTTAAAAATGCTATCTGAGTTGAATAAATGAGTCTTCATCAGAATCCTGTCTTGACTCCATTTCTCGAGTCTTTGCCCCTATCATTTCCACTCTCTCCTTCAGGTAATCCTGCTCGATTTGCCCCTCAGGATGGGACAGGTGGTGCCTGAACAGGGACCTGAGTGAGGAAAGCTGTCATTTGGAGCCCCGGATGCCAAAGTGAAAGTACTCTGTGACCATCACCCATCTCCTGAAGAAGAATGGAAACCTGGGAAAAGGTGGGAACAGGGTTGAGAGATTATTATACAGCTAATGGCCCTGAAAAGGTACCTATTGTGACATTTGCCCTCTGGGCATTAATCTGGGATGTTCTTGACCCACAGCATTAGAGTGAAAAAATGAGAAATTTAATTTCACAGGCAAAGGAGGTATTAGGAGAAATCAGAGCAGCCAGACAATCAGTGCAGAGTCTCCAAAAACTATTCCTAATGTGTATGCTAAAGCTCAGGCAGACCTGAACAATATTAAGGTAGGAGCTAATTCAGTAGATGAATTAGATACTGATGAGGAAGCTGGATTAGAGGAAGCAGCAGCCAAATACCACAATCCAGATTGTACGGCTGCTCCTTTGGCTCTCATGGCCTTTCCAGCTGCCTGCGCTAATGATTGTGGGAATCTTAAGGATGAAGTTATTGCATTGAGAGAAAAGGTACAGCTGGAAAGGGAACTATTACAGTTGCTGAAAGAGCTGGAAAGGTTAAAGTCTCAGAGAAAAACTGATACTGACGTTGGCAAAGTCCAGGAAGGACACTCTCCTCTTGAGAAGGCTATTTCCAAAGCACGAGATTAAGGAGAAGATTGAGAGTTCCCTTTTCCAGTTGTGGAGGTGCTTGACGCCCGAGGTAATAGGGTTTGCCAATAGTCTATTGAATTTAAACAGATAAAAGAATTAATAACGTGCTCAGTATGGACCTAAGGTACCTTTCACCAATGCCATGTGGATTCTCTTATGGAAGCAAATGTCGCTCCAGCAAATTGGAAAACCCTGTGCAGGGCTTGTTTGGACGGAGGAGACCATCTGTTATGGAAGTCAGACTTTGCTGATGCAGTGAAGCGCACAGCATTACTGAATGCCCAAGGGGGATTAAAATCCCTCAATGGGATTTTAACATATTAGCTGGGGAAGGACCTTATGAAGGAAATGGTAATCAGCTTAATTATCATCCTGCAGTCTATGCCCAAGTTGTCATAGCCACAAAAATGGCATGGAATAAACTACCCATAAAAAGAGACCTTAGCACTAGCCTTTCAAGTATTAAACAGGGTCCTGATGAGCTGTTTCAGGAGTTTGTAGATAGGCTACTCAAGGCAGCAGGAAGAATTTTTGGAGATCCTCAGAGCAAACTTCCCTTTGTTCAACAGTTGGCTTTTGAGAATGCTAATGCTGCGTGTAAAGCTGCCATCAGGCCTTATCGTGCTAAAACGATCTACCTGGGTACATCAAGCTTTGTGCTGACATTGAACCATCTTACATGCAGGGCCTTGCCATGGCAGCAGCTATGCAAGGAACCACAGTGTCCTCTATGCTTGCTCAGCAAGGTCGAGGTAGAGGGTGTTTTTCTTTTGGAAAAATGGGACATTTAAAGAGAGACTGTCCTAATAAAGGCCAGAATACAAATGCCAAAGCTATTGCCCCAGCACCAGGCTTATGTCCTAGATGTAAGAAAGGAAAACATTGTGCCAATGAATACAGGTCTCACACTGATGTTCAGGGACAGCCTTTTGCCAGAGAAACAGGAAAACAGGATGAGACCCAGCCCCAGGCCCCCAGACCCAGCAAATAGATTTATGGGACCATGAAATTTGTCCCTCAAGCTCCCACAAATCCATTTTACAACTTGTCATAGCAACCCCAGGAAGCACAGGACTGGACCTCAGTTCCTCCTCCTACACAGTATTAAGTCCTGAAATGGGAGTACAGGCTCTTCCCTCAGGAGTATATGGTCCCTTGCCTGAGGGAATGATGGGATTAATTATTGGGAGAAGCAGCAGTACCATCAGAAGGCTGCAAGTATTTCCTGGAGTTATAGATAATGATTATACAGGAGAAATCAAAGTCATGGTAAGTTCACCGAGGGGAATTTCTGTGATACAAAATAGTCAAAGAATTGCTCAAATAGTTTTATTAAAAATGCCCAATTTGCCTAATAAAGCTGTGGCAAATAAAAGAGGAACAAGAAGTTTTGGATCCTCAGATGTATATTGGGTACAACCAATCACTAACGATAGACCTCAGTTAACTCTTTGGCTTAATGGAAAGCAATTTGGAGGATTGATGGATACTGGAGCAGATGTTACAATTATAGCTGAACATCATTGGCCACCTAATTGGCCTGAGCAGCCCACTTTAACTCATTTAAAAGGAATGGGACAATCTCAAAATCCAGAACAAAGCACAGATTTAATAATCTGGCATGATAAAGAAGGAAATAGGGGCACTGCCAACCGTATGCTGTTAACAGTTTGCCTGTTAATCTTCGGGAAAGAGACATTCTTGGACAAAAGGGAGTTATGATGTGCAGCCCTAATGAAATTGTAGCCTCTCAAACGTTAAAGAATGGGTACCTCCCAGGGCAGGGATTAGGAAAGGACAATCAAAACAGAGTACAACCTGTTGAAGCTCAAGGAAATGATGGTACAAAAGGGCAAGGGTATTTTTAACGAAGGTCACGGAACAGCCTGCACCCCATGCAGACGCTATTAACTAAAAAGCTGATGACCCTGTATGGGTGGATCCGTGGCCTCTCACAGCAGAGAAAATGCAGGCTGCTCAAGTGCTTGCACAGGAGCAATCGGAAGCCTAACATACTGTTGAGTCTACCTCTGCATAGAATACTCCTGTATTTGTCATCAAGAAAAATCTGGAAAATGGAGATTACTTCAGGGTTTAAGGGAAGTTAATGAAACCATGGAATTTAGGAGAGCTCTACAACCATTCCCAAAAAAAATTTTAAAATAATAATAGATCTTAAAGATTGTTTTTTTTTTTGTTTGTTTGTTTTGTTTTTTACCATACTGCTTCATCCTAATGATTGTCATAGATTTGCTTTCAGTGTACCTTCAGCCAATTTTAAGGAGCACATTGAAAGACTCTGGGTAGAGCCTCTCTACACGGGGAGACCCCGCTTCCCAAGAATCAGCGAGACCAGCCTTCGGATGCAAGCTGCAAGAGGTTTATTTCGATACACGGGTACCCGGGGCGACAAAGCCTTTCGGAAGACCTGCGCGCCCCTCGGTTGGGGTAACGGGTTTTTATAGGGCTTGGGAGCAAGAAGCACGTTTACAGAAGCGAGAAGCATAGTTACGGGATCTGATTGGGGGATTTGAACAAAGCCATAGTTAGGTTACATATTTGGAGCAGGGAAGGCGGGAAAGCAGATGTGGGCTAAGTCACGTAGCCGGTTCAGAGAAGGCGGGAAAGACTCCCGGTTCTTATCTTGGGTGTCCCGATTGTTTCAGGCGCCCAACCGCAGATACCCTGTGGTTGGACACCTGTCCTGCCCTGCCTCTGACCCTGCATTGCTTGTAAAATAGTGTTGCCAGCATTATGCTAGGGCTTTTTATTTTTCCACACATGAAAAGGTATCATTGGTGTGTTCTGCCTCAGGGGATGGCCAATAGTCCGACTTTATGCCAAAAATTTGTGGCTCAGGCTTTAAAAGAAGTTAGGGAAAATTGGCCTCAGATGTATATTATTAGTTATATGGATGCTGTCTTAATTGCTGGTGCCAACGGTTCTCAGGTATTGTTTTGTTCAGATGCAAACTAGTCTACAACAATATAGATTGCAAATAGCTCCTGAGAAGGTACAAAGAATTGATCCATATTTTTATTTAGCATTTAAATTATATCCAGGGAATTCAAGATGGCAGCGACCAGCGTGCACCATATTCAGAGGAGTTGAAACTCCGAATTGGTGAGTCGAGAGGCTTTGGAACCCAAAACAACGGCAAGAGGAGTCCAGGAAGAAGGGGGACAAACCCTGATCTGAGTCCAATAGGACACAGGTCAACTGCGGACATCTCCATGGACTTCTCCTGGGAATCGATTCCAGGGCACTTCCCTGTAACGGGCAGAGGCAGCGGCAGAGGTAGCCAAGCCTGCAGCGGAGGAAGTGGCAGAGGTAATACAGCCAGCAGGGAGGCAGCAGAGGAGACAGCCCGCAGTGCACACAGCCTGCCTGCACACAGTGCTGCCTGCTTCAAGCACAGATCTCCCTCCTTGAGATTTGAGACTGAGAACACTCAAACCCTCGGCATTTCCGATCTATCCAGCTTTGCCTGAGGGGAAGGCAGCAGAGGAAGCACAGAGCACTTCCCAACTCAGAGAGCAGAGCCCACCCTGCTGTGCTCATAGTTTCTAGCACAGAGCACAGGGCTGGGCACACAGAGCCCACAACAGAGTACTTGTCCTGCCCGCAGCGTCAGCCACAGACCTCAGAGTCCAGCCTGCAGAGCCCTCCACAGATTGGAGACCACTGGGTAGTCAGGAAACCTGCGCAGGCGCTTTGTGCCCGCAATCTGCGCTTGTTAACCAACCAGCATCCACATCCCTCCTGCGCTTGCTCCCAACCGCCATATCCCAAGCACCTACACTCTCCAGCACTCCCCTTCAAGACATACTTACGCAAGTGCACACACACGCACACGCTTACTCCCCCTCAATAACGAATCTGCGCCAGCGGCTTTTCCTCCCTCAGGTACAACTAAAGCAACAACACACACTCGCAAACCACTGGACGTCCCTGATCTTCCTGAAGAATACTCCAGACACCAGAGAAAGACAGTTCCGGTCTGAAGTTCAGACTCAAGAAAAAAAACAGTGAAGATCGCATATAAGCAAATGGCCAAAGGTAGGCATAAGAACTCACCCAACAAAAATCAGGACACCATGGACCCACCAACAACCCCCAAAATCAATGGATATTTTAATTCAGTGGAAACACAGGAAAATGGCTTTAAAGCTATACTTATGCAGTTATTAGAGGAACAAAAAGAGGAAATGAACAGAGCTCTCAAAGAAATACAGAAGACTATAACTGCCTACATATAGGAACAAGTAGAGACATATAGAGAAGAAACAAACAAAAAAATAGGAGCCACATTCACTCAGAGGAAGGAAATGGTGCAAAGCTTGAAAACAGAATTAGAATCTATAAAGAAAACACAAACAGAGAAAACCCTGGAACTGGAGAACTTAGAGAAAAGATCAGGGTAAGCATCACCAATAGAATACAAGAGACAGAAGAGAGAATCTCAGGTGCTAAAGATATACTTGCTGAAATTGATTCCTCCCTCAAAGAAAAAGTAAAATCAGAAAAGTTCCAAACACAAAACATACAAAAAATCAAGGATGCCATGAAAAGACAAAACCTAAGAATAATAGGAATATATGAAAAAGAAGACTCCAGGCTCCAAGGACCAGAAAATATTTTTAAGAAAATCATAGAAGAACATTTTCCCAACTTAAAGAAAGAGATGTCCATAAACATACAAGAAGCCTACAGAACACCAAATAGACTAGACAAGAAAAGAAATACTTCACGTCACATCATAGTCAAAACACTAAACCTACAAAAGAAAGAAAAAATATTAAAGGCAGCAAGGGAAAAAGGTCAAGTAACATATGAAGGTAGACCAATCAGAATCATACCAGACTTCTCATCAGAAACTATGAAAGCCAGAAGGGCCTGGACAGAAGTCATGCAGTCTTTAAGGGAACACAGATGCCAGCCCAGACTACTATACCCAGCAAAGCTTTCAATCAACATAGATGGAGAAAAGGAGAAAACAAAATACTCCATGATAAAACTAAATTTAAGCAATATCTACATAGCAACCCAGCCCTACAGAAGATACTAGAAGGAAAACTCCAATCCAATGAAAACAACTATACCAAAGAAAATATAGGATATAGATAATTTCCCAACAAAAATTAAAAGAAAAAAAGCAATGAATCATAGTAAAACCACCAACTCCACAATAAAAGGAACTAACAGTCATTGGTCACTATTATCTATCAACATAAATGGACTCAACTCTCCAATAAAAAGACACAGACTAACAGAATGGTTGCAGAAACAGGATCCAACATTCTGCTGCATCCAAGAAACACGCCTATGCAAAAAAGATAAACACTACCTCAGAGTAAACGGCTGGAAAAATGTTTTTCAAGCAAATGAACCCAGAAAACAAGCTGGGATGGCAATCCTAATATCTAATAAAATAGACTTTCAACCAAAATTAATCAAAAAAGGTGAGGAAGGGCACTTCCTTCTCATTAAAGAAAAATTCCAACAGGAGGGCATCACAATTTTGAACATCTATGACCCAAATACAAGACCACCTACATTTGTAAATGAAACATTATTAAAGCTGAAATCACACATTGATCCCAACACCTTAATAGTGGGAGACTTCAACACTCCACTCTCACCAAGGGACAGGTCATTTAGTCAGAAGCAAAACAGGAAAACAAGGGCACTTACTGAGGCCCTAAATCAAATGGACCTAATAGATGTCTACAGAACTTTCCAACTTTCCACCCAAAATCAAAAGAGTATACCTTCTTCTCAGGGCCTCATGGAACCTTCTCCAAAATAGACCATATAGTTGGTCACAAAACAAACCTCAGCAGATACAAGAAGATTTAAATAATCCCTTGTATCCTATCTGACCATCATGGTCTAAAGCTGGACCTCAACAACAACAGAAACAGCAAAAAGCCTGTACATACATGGAAACTGAACAACTTGATACTCAATGACAGCTTGGTTAGGGAAGAAATTAAAGACTTCCTAGAATTCAATGAAAATGAAAGCACAACATACCCAAACTTATGGAGCACTGTTAGGCCCAGCAAGAGCAATCATCCATCAATGCAAAATCTCAAGAGGTTCATTCTGACCATTGCCCAATGGGGTCACCCCTGCTGTTCAGCAAGGAGTGGCACCGGGAGACAAAGACCTTAGGTTTTTAAAAGACAAAGCATGGGGAATTCTAGGGGTTGCCTTCTTGGCAATTCATGATTGGATGAGGTATTTAACTTTTAAAATAATTGGTTGGTTCTGGGCACCCTTAGGTCTGGTCAGCCCTGTCGTAAATATCTGATCTTCAAGTCAGTTTGGAATTTCCTGCCATATGAGATATAGCCATAGTTAAAGGTGGGAGAGTGATTAATTCATCCCGTGTCTGTTCTGAGGAGTGGGGGTTACAGGCTTTGGATCAAAGGTCAGGAGAAGGATTGGGACCATTTGGCCCAGTTTCCAAAAAAAGCTCATCTTACAGGCACCAGCCGGTGATTCTCTATCCATTTAGTAGAGATCTCTGCTTGTTCTCTTTCTTATCTTTGCTCTCACAGATGGCTAATGTCAGGAACTTTTGCATTCCTCGGCTCTCTAGAGAAGCATTAAGAGGCTTTAATTAACATTGGCCTAAAACTTAAAAATATAAGTTATAAGGCAATTAAAGAAACATAGGTTACAAAGTTAGTCTGATTCTTTCAACACAATGAAGGCAGTGCTAAGAGGAAATCTCATAGCACCAAATGCCTTCAAGAAGAAATTTGAAACATCCCATACAAGCAACTTAATGGCCCAACTGAAAGCCCTAGAAAAAAAAAGAAGCAGATACAGCCAAGAGGAGCAGACTGGAAAAAATCAAACTCAGGGCTGAAATCAATCAATTAGAAACAAATAAAACTATTCAAAGAATCAATGAAACCAAGAGCTGGTTCTTTGAGAAAATCAACAAGATAGACAAGCCCTTAGCCAAACTAACAAAAAGGCAGAGAGAAAATATCCAAATCAGCAAAATCAGAAATGAAAAGGGGGATATAACTACAGACACTGAGGAAATCCAAATAATCATTAGGTCTTACTACGAAAGCCTATATGCCACAAAATTCAAAAATCTAAAAGAAATGGACAATTTTCGTGATAGATTCCATCTACCTAAATTAAGTCAAGATCAGGTAGAAAGACTGAATAATCCCATATCCCCCAAAGAAATAGAAGCAGTCATCAAAAGTCTCCCTTCCAAAAAAAAAAAAAAAAAAAAAAGCCCAGGGTCAGATGGTTTCAGCACAGAATTCTACCAGACTTTCAGAGAAAAGCTAACTCCAATTCTCTCCAAACTACTCCACAAAATAGAAACAGAAGGAACATTACCAAACTCATTCTATGAAGCCACAAATTCACCTTGATACCTAAACCACACAAAGACCCAACAAAAAAAAAGAAATTCAGACATATCTCTCTTATGAACAATGATGCAAAAATTCTCAATAAAATACTTGCAAACCAAATCCAGGAACACATCAAAGATATCATACACCATGACCAAGTAGGCTTAATCCCAGGCATGCAAGGGTGGTTCAATATACGGAAATCCATCAATGTCATCCACCATATAAACAAACTGAAAGACCAAAACCACATGATCATCTCCTTAGATGCCAAAAAAGCATTTGACAAAATCCAATACCCATTCATGTTTAAAGTCTTGGAGAGATCAGGGATACAAGGCACATACGTAAACATAATAAAGGCAATATACAGCACGCCTATAGCCAATATCAAACTCAATGGAGAGAAACTTAAATCAATCCCACTGAAATCAGGGACAAGGCAAGACTGCCCATTGTCTCCGTATCTCTTCAACATAGTACTTGAAGTCCTAGCTAGAGCAATAAGACAACTAAAGGAGATCAAGGGGATACAAATTGGAAAGAAGTCAAAGTATCACTGTTTGCAGATGATATGATAGTATACATGAGCTACCCCAAAATTCAACCAGAGAACTCCTTCAACTAATGAACACCTTCAGCAAAGTGGCAGGATACAAAATCAACTCAAAAAATCAGAAGCCCTCCTGTATACTAAAGACAAAAGGGCTGAGAAAGAAATCAGGGCAACAACACCCTTCATAATAGCCACTAATAACATAAAGTACCTTGGGGTGACTCTAACCAAGCGAGTGAAAGACCTGTTTGAGAAAAACTTTAAGTCTCTGAAGAAAGAAATTGAAGAAGATATCAGAAGATGGAAAGCTCCCCTCTGCTCATGGATTGGTAGGATTAACATAGTGAAAATAGCCATCCTGCCAAAAGCAATCTACAGATTCAATGCAATTCCCATCAAAATACCAACTCAATTCTTTACAGACCTTGAAAGAAAGATTCTCAGCTTCATAGGGAGAAACAAAAAACCCAGAATTTCCAAAACAATCCTGTACAACAATAGATCATCTGGAGGTATCTCCATCCCTGATCTCAAGTTGTACTACAGAGCAATAGTAATGAAAACTGCATGGTATATTGGCATAGAAACAGAAAGGAGGATCAATGGAACCAAATAGAAGACCCAGAAATAAACCCACACACCTATGAATACTTGATTTTTGACAAGGAAAGCAAAACCATTCAATGGAAAAAAGACAGCATCTTCAACAAATGGTGCTGGTCCAGCTGGATGTCTATATGCAGAAAAAATGAAAATAAATTCATATTTATCATCCTGCACAAAACTAAAATTCAAGTGTATCAAAGACCTCAACATAATACCAGACACATTAAATCGGTTAGAAGAAAAAGTAGGGAAGACCCTAGAACCCATCGGCACAGGAGACTACTTCCTGAATAGAACACCAACAACACAGGTTCTAAGATCAACAATAAATAAATGGGACCTCATGAAACTAAAAAGCTCTATAAAGCAAAAGACACTGTCATCAAAACAAAATGACAGCCTACAGACTGGGAAAGGATCTTCACCAACCCTACATCTGACAGAGAGCTAGTATCCAGTATATATAAAGAACTCAAGAAGTTAAAAAGCAACAAGTCAAGTAATCCAATTAAAAAATGGGGCACGGAGTTAAACAGAGAACTCTCTGTAGAGGATTGTAGAATGGCAGAAAAACACTTAAAGAGATGCTCAACATCCTTAGCCATCAAAGAGATGCAAATCAAAACGACCCTGAGATTTCACCTTACACCCATCAGAATGGCTAAGATCAAAAACTCAAGTGACAACACATGCTGGAGAGGTTGTGGAGAAATGGGAACCCTCCTCCATTGCTGGTGGGAATGTAAATGGTACAACCACTTTGGAAATCAATCTGGTGCTTTCTCAGACAATTAGGAATAGCGCTTCCTCTAGATCCAGCTATACCACTCCTAGGCATATATCCAAAAGATGCTCAAGTACACAACAAGGACATTTGCTCAACCATGTTCATAGCAGCTTTATTTGTAATATCCAGAACCTGGAAACAACCCAGATGTCCCTCAACTGAGGAATGGATACAGAAATTGTGGTACATTTACACAATGGAATACTACTCAGCAATTAAAATCGAGGAAATCATGAAATTTGCAGGCAAATGGTGGGACCTAGAAACTATCATCCTGAGTGAGATATCCCAAAAGCAGAAAGACACACATGGTATATACTCACTAATATAGACCTATAAGATAGGATAAATATACTGAAATTTATACACCTAAAGAAGATAAACAAGAAAGAGGACTCAGGGTACAATGATCAATCCTCACTTAGAAAGACAAATGGGATGGACATTGGATGTAAGAGAAAACAAGTAACAGGACAGGAGCCTATCGCAGAGGGCCTCTGAAAGACTCTACCTAGCAGTGTATCAAAGCAGATATTAAGACTCATAACCAAACCTTCAGCAGAGTGCAGGGAATCATATGAAAGAAGGGGGAGTTAGTAAGACCTGGAAAAGACAGGAGCTCCACAAGGACCAAATAAATCAGGGCACAGGGGTCTTTCATGAGATTGTTTCTCCAAGCAAGGACCATGTATGGATATAGCATAGAACGCCTGCTTGGATATAGCTCATGGTAGCTCAGTATCCAAGTGGGTTCTCTAGTAAGGAGAACAGGGACTATTTCTGACATGAATTCAATGGCTGGCTCTTTGACACCCCCCACAAGGGAGGAGCAGCCTTGCTAGCCCACAGAAGAGGACATTGCAGCAAGTCCTGAGGAGACCTGATAAGCTAGGTTCAGATGGAAGGGAAGGAGGTCCTCCCCTATCAGTGGACTTGGAAAGGGGCAGGGAGGAGATGAGGGAGGAATGAGGGAGGGGGCTACAGCTGGGATACAAAATAAATAACCTGTGATTAATATAAAAAAGGAAAAAAAAGAAAAATAAAATAAATTATATCCAACACAAATTACTCATCAAAAGATTCAGATTAAGATAGATAATTTAAATACCTTAAATGGTTATTAGGTGATATTAATTAGCTTAGGCCATATTTAAAACTTACCACTGGAGAATGTAAGCCTTTGTTTGATATTTTAAAAGAAGATGCTTCTCCTTCATCTCCCCAAACCTGGCCTTAGAAGTTGTTCAACAGGCCACAGATGATCAATTTGTTACCTATCTAGATTATGAGAAACCCTTTGAATATGTAGTTTGTTGTACAAAATTTACACCTACAGCATTCTTTTGGTGAAAAGCCCCGATATTGGATCCTCTTGCTTCTTCTCCCTCTAAGGTTATTTATCCATATTATTCTGCTGTGGCTCAATTGATATTTTTAGGAAGATTGGAAAGTAAAAAATATTTTGGAAAAGAGCCTAATATTATTTATCAACCTTATTCTAAGGAACAACAAGAGTGGCTATGTGCTCATACAGATGATTGGCCTCTTGCTTGCACCAATTACATAGGGAAATTAGAAAATCATTATCCAGGAAATAAGTTAATTCAGTTTTTTAAAAGTGCATCCTATAGTTTTCCCTATAAAAACAAAAATTGCTCCCATTATTAATGCTTTATCGGTGTTTACTGATGGTTCTTCATCTGGTGTTGCTGCCTATACTTATGAGAAAAAGGTAATATCTTTTAAAGTGTCTAGCACATCTGCACAAATAGCAGAACTAGCTGCAGTGTTAGCGGTGTTTCAAAGCTTTAATAGGCAATCTTTAAATATTTTTATAGATAGTGCTTATATTGCTCAATCGTTGCCTAGATTAGAGACTGCAGGACAAATTCAAGTGTCTTCTCCAGCTGGAATCTTATTTTTGCAAATTCAAAAATTAATTCAGGATAGAACATTTCCTTATTTCACTGGGCACTTAAGGGTACATTCTGATTTGCCAGGACCCCTTTCTGAAGGGAATGCTCTGGTAGATAAAGCTACTAAGGTATATTTGTCTAATATACAGGAGGCTCAGAATGCCATAATATGCACCATCTCAATAGTCAAACATTGAGACACAAATATGGATTAACTAAAGAACAAGCTAAAGGCATAGTTAAGGCTTGTAATATTTGTCCTTTTTTCAACCTGTTCCACATCTGGGGATCAACCCTGAAGGACTGGTCCCAAATCAAATCTGGCAAATGGATGTGACCCACATTCCTGAATTTGGAAAACTAAAATATGTTTATATGTGCCTTGATACTTTTTCTGGATTTATTTTTGCTACTCCTCAATCAGGAGAAGCTACAAAAAATGTTACCACTCATTGCCTTCAAGCTTTTAATGTTTTAGGAATTCTTAAACAATTTAAAACTGAAAATGGGACTGGATATACATACAAGCAAATCCTTTGAAAGATTTTGTCAACAATTTAGAATTTCTCACATAACTGGAATACCTTATAGTCCTCAAGGACAGGGCATGGTGGAAAGTGCCCACCTAACGATTAAGAGTTATTTGCAAAAAACAAAAAAGGGGGAGTTACTCCCCTGGACACCAAAGAATCACCTTAATCATGTCCTTTTTTATTTTAATTTTTAAAATTTGGATAAAAATGGCAAATCAGCTACTAATAGATTTTGGCACACAGATACTAAAACATCTTATGCAAAAATAAAATGGAAGGATCCTTTAACAAATCAATGGCATGGGCCTGACCCTGTACTTATATGGGGACAAGGATCTGTTTGTATTTTTTCACAGGAAAATGATGCTGCAAGATGGTTGCCTGAAAGGTTGGTGTGACAAATGTATTACAACTTAGGTGCAGATGGCAGCGATCACAGTGATGATTCTGACCCTGACTCACCCGACCTTGGCTGAAATTTATTGGTCTATGTCCCTGAGCCACCATTTCTGTGTCCAGTCTCTGGGAGTGACCCTGAGGTGCAAATAGCCTTCTGGGATGGCCTTTTGCAGGAAGCCAATCAACTGTACTGGTTGGGGAACTGGATTTCCCCTTTGTTTGGGGAAACATTATAAAACCTTAGGATGCTTACAGGTTGCTCTCCAGCCTTTTGTGGGGCAATCTGATCTGGGTACAAAAGTGGGATCAGAGGTGGGACTGAAAGAAGCAACAGTCCTGTGCCCTTTGAACAACCTCCATTCAGAGTGAGACTTTTCACCAATTCTTCAGTCCCTTTGCAATGATGTTTTGTGCCCAATCCCATTGAATATACTGTTTTTTGGGACTAACTTTCCCATCTTTGATTGGAGTAATGCTAGACACTTCACTCCACCACAGCTTGCCCTGTCCTGTGATTTGTGGCATACTAAAAAGGGGAAATCACAGTTTTATCTTTGGAAGCTTACACACTTGACATGGTGGACGTCATTGCTGGACCTGATGAGAATAATTATGACTGGAGACAGACTCATTTTGTGTTTGAAGATTGGGCCAGGGGTTCAGTGTTGGCTTGTGTATCAGCCCCTTATGTTTTGCTTGTAGGACAATTTAATATTAACCTTTTCCCTAATAATGATTCTTTCATTGTAGATTAGCTTAGTCTACCACCAAGCTCTGCTGGCAGGTCTCAAGGTGGCTGCAAGATGGCCCACTAATTTGGCCAACGTGTACAGAAACAGGAAAGAATAGGCCAGCATTTTCTGTCAAAGATAAGTCAGAATGTAGCTAAGTTTGTTGGGGCAGCTTGGAAATATAGGCCCCAAAGTTCAGGACAGATAGAAAAAATAAATAAAACATTAAAAGAGATCTTAACGATATTGACCTTGGAGACTGGCACTGACTGGGTGATGCTCCTCTCCTTTTCCCTTTATAGAGTTAGGAATTCCCCTTACCAGCTAGGTTTAACTCCATTTGATATTATATATGGGATGCCAGCCCCTATAGTACCCAATCTTAAGACTGATGCTATTGCTGAAGTGGATAAAACAGGTTTTGAGAAACGTTTAAGGCTTCTGTGCAAGCAGACAGCTCTTAAAGGGGCAACAGCAGCTTCTCAGGTAAGAAAGCTGCAAGCCTCTATGGTCATAAAAATTGGATTCAACAGGTAGAGAGATGTTCCTCCCTTGAAATTACAGCTAAAGGGAGTAAAAATGAGTTTTATAGTTTTGTCTGTTTATTTTTAATATATAAGTTTACTATGTTCTATATATCTTGATGTCTGATTACTGATTATTAAATGTATTGAGACATTACATAATTTCTGTCCTGTCTTAAAAACCAGGTTTATAAAAATAATAAAGTTTGAAACTCTGTTTATATAAAATATTGAAACTGCACCTCTAGTGTTTGTATATTAAATTGTTTGCATTGGTAAAATTTGGTTTTAACTTTTAAAATTATGGTTATACTTTATGACTTCATTCTTTAAAAGGGTACTTTATTTTGATATTGCAAAAACAGGTTTAAAAATTATGTTTAAGGCTATGAAATATTTCAAAGTTTATCAGGCATTTTAGACAATGACCTTGGACATTCTAACAGGGAACTTAGAACAATTTCTCAATCCTTTGGGTGAGACAAAAGACTTTGGTGTTTATTTTGTTAATTTTACTGAATATGAAACCAAGCCATATTATTTGAGCCAATTAAGAAAATTGCAGTTTTTAATAATATATCAAAATGATGAAATAATGAAAAGGTTCTGATGAAAAATTTTATATGGCCTAAAAATCAAGAAAATGTCTGGTTAAATCAAAAGAATGGACCGGGGAAAAGCCTAACCTGAAGGTATATAGAATGTTATAGGAGGTATAAACTGTATTTGCTTTGTTTCTTTACACCTGCAAGAATGATTTGAGAAAGAACTGTAAGATATACCACTCTTTAGAGGGCTGATGTTTCTTCAATGCAAAATGTTTTCTTATACTCTTTAGCCCAGGTTTATACAGGGTTATATTCAATTCATTGTTAATTATTATAAAAATATATGCCTGGTTGCCACCTCCTATATAAATGATTTAATGCTTTTTTTTTTTCTGGCTGAGAGGTTTGAAATGGCCAGAATTGTCCATCTCTGCTAAGGTTGCCAGCTGTGTTTAGTTCTCCATTTAGTGCTAAATAAAACTTTTGTCCTTTATGCTTTTTTGCTTTTCAGTCTTGATGCAATATGATAGAATGAGAAAGATTTGCTAGCCCTTCTATGTATTGTATCTGATTGAAAGTTTTGCTTTGATTTTAGTTCAGAAAGATATTTGAAGTTATGCTGATGACTGCAGTTAGTTATAAGAGTGAACTTTATCCAGTCTTTTGTTTATGTTTTTAAAGTTAAGCCTAGGATGGGTAATTATGAAGTTGGCCTATGTAGATTTACTTGAGATAAATATGATTTTAAAATATTTATTTAAGGAATATGCCAGAATTAGAGATTATGACATTCTATTTCATAGGATGCAATTTAGAATAAAAAAAATTAAAAGAGAGATAAAGAATAATTCAGATATGCTGGTCCTCAAGCTTATCAGAGATCTGATGAATATGGCATTTTAACATGTATAAGCTTATTATGACAGAGAGTTCCAAAATCCTGGAAGTAGCTCCCCAAGGTCTCCAAGAAGATTTGGGCACAATGCGACTCTGGATTATGGTATGCTAACTACTGGGCAAAACTGCTCCAATTGGCCCACTTCTAGGGCCCAACCTAAACTGTGGACAAAGCTGTGGACACCTGAAGAGTCAATGTTTCACATTGCTAAGCTAAGGGCGAGATGAGGCCATTCTCTCATTTCTTTCTCCACAGAAACAATCTCTTATCTTCTGTGCCTGGTCACTGGACCGCCCTGCTCATGATGCCATGAGACCACAGGAGCCAAGGACAGCTGCCTAGAGTGATGGACTGACTAGTTGTCACTGTCATTTTGATTGGTACATATTTATTTCTCAGGTCTCTGATTACATTGATGGCTAAGCCAAGCTAATGGTAGTCTTGCATCTAAAGAGCAGATAATTAGAACCATTGTTAGTTTATTGGTTAATTTATTAATTAGTTAAAATTACCAGGTACTAGTTCTTCTATTTAAAAAAAAAAGCAAGCAGGTTTGCCTTGCCTACAGGCTTCATGTTAATTATCTATATCTTATGGTGAATAGCTGGATAGAAAGATAATGGAGTTTAAGACAATCTAGGAGTTTCAGTTTTGAGAATCTAGAGAATGTTGTCTGGTCTGGGAAAATGTTTCAGGGTTGATAAATGCAAGAAAGACTGGAGCGTGTAAGTAGGTATTTTAAGGTATATGAATGTGAATTGTAATAATACAGAAGAGTGATTTGAGGCATATTAAAAATGGGAGATATTTCAGATTTCTCTCCTCTCTCTGCTATTGTTGTGCTTATGTTGTTATAAGATTCCAGAAGTCTAGAGTTTTGACATTGACCAGTAGAGTTCTGATAAGTTGATGAAACACTGATTGCTTATTATCCAGTCACAAGCTTGAGATTTGAATTGCCTTTTGGTTGTCTTCTGGAGATAGATTTAGAGATGCATTTCATCATGCTAAATACATCTATACAATGTATATATCTGACCCAAAAGCTAGAGATTTTACTATAATATTTTTAATAGCTGCCATTTCTGAGGTAGACTTTGATATAGGATTTAGAAATAATTTAAATTTATTTCTTCTAGTTGCTTAACTAAGGAAAGTCCAAGCATTCAGAGTTTAATACTAAAGCCATTAATGTATTTCTGCCTAACTTTCCAATGTAACATGGAGGTGGGGACTAAAAGTAAATGCTAAGAACTGACAAAAAGTAGCCAAGCTCCTTTGGTGGCTGATTACCAACAACAGGGCCCACAGTTAAAATGCTAAGAGCTTCAGACCATGGACACACTTAAGTTGTTTATGAAGGTTACAAAACAAACAGCTAAGAGAACTGATGCTCATTCCATTGAATGTAGTTTTACCTGTTACTCTCAGAATATTGTTATATTAGATTTACTGATTTGTTACTTTTCTGAGGTTGTTTTTTTTTATGTATTTCCTTATGTAAACTAAAAATTCATGAGTTTCAGGAAACCAAAAAGTCATGAGATCTGGATCTGGCATATTTCAAATGGATCCCAGATGAGTTTTTCCCAGGTCTTAGGATTCCTCACTTTTCCCATTTACTAGACAAAATTTTATTTCTATTTCTAGTTTAAATTTGTCTCAGCAGATTTTCCCTGGTTGAGATGGCAAGCTGAGATCTAGACTTGCTGGAAGCTGACATGATTGCTCACTGCCTCCTCGGATGGATCACCTAACCAGAACTTCTGAGGACTGCCCCATTGCCCAGCCTTTGGCTGGCATTTCAGCCTTCCTAGTCTCTGATGCCAATGGTCCTATGTTAGACTGAAGAAATTTCAGAAGATGAGACCTTCGGCCCCAAATCCCACCTAATAGGCTGAAATGCTAGGTCACCATGACTAGCTAGATTTTTAATTTTAAGCCTTTTGTTATAAGTTAAAACCAAATTTTGTTATAGATTTTACAGACTTTTTAAAAATAGATCCTAAGATACAGTTTACAGCAAAGTCTTATGAGATTTTATATGCCAGACAGTGGTGGAACATGCTTTTAATCCAGTGCTTGGGAGGTAGAAGTAGGCAGCTCTCTGTAGCTGTTTTTGACTACTATGTGTGTTCTTCTTTCTTCCATGATAGGTATTCTCCACTGATGGAATGAATCAATTCAATCCAAATAAGCATAGAGTCAGGGTTACTGGGGCAGCTCTTGGGGGGGGGGACACAAGGAACAAGGCCAGAGAAGTCGCCATGCAGAGAACAAGAGAAAAGCAGGTGGAGGGTGGCAGGGAGAGAGAGAGGAAAACCAAAATGTCTGGATTATATACTGACGAGCCTCTGAAGAAAATCTAGCCTCTGTGCTGGAAAGCAGGTAGGGACTGAAAGATGCTAGGAGATCCTGGAGGCCAGGTCCACCTTGGTTAAAAAGGGACCTCAGCCGCTTGTCCCAGGTCTGAATCCCAACAGTCCACCCTTCTCCATCCCTTTCCACCCTTTCAACTCCCTAACAGGAGATAGAAGAGAAACAAAGGAGAAGAAAGGAGGTGGTGTTTTTGTTAGACTTCTTCCTGCTGGTTAGAGGCACTGAGTTCCTCTGGGCAAGTTTCAGCCTTAGGATACCTAATTTCTTCTTGTTGCTTCATCTTTGTGCAGGACTATGTAATAAACTGCAACCAACATCAACCAACTAGAACCCATGGTCCTAGTATTTAAATACCCCCTAGAAAATCCCCAAAATTCCAAACTTCACACACTGGCAGAAACGATCTATAGCTGGCAGAATCCTGCCCCTGCTAGAGCACAAGGCAAATCATAGTCAGTTGCTGTGAAACAGCCCCATATCCTACCTATGGGATCAAAACGAAAATATGTTCTTGTAATATTTCTGTGTTTTTAAAAGAAAACAAAATTCTCACTTACAGATATCTGTGAGTTTGAGGCCAGCCTGCTCTATAAATCGAGTTCCAGGATAGTCAGAGCCTCTGGGAAGTGGGAAGTACACTGTAAGAAATAAGAGACAGACAAAGAAACTCAGTCTCAAGAGAACGAGAGAGAGAGATTTGAGAGCATAGTGCAGAAAAATCATAGTGATAAAAGATATTTAAGAGTGAGAAACAGAGCCATTCAGTGGTAGTACATGCCTTTAATCCCAGCCCTCAGGGAGGCAGAGGTAGGCAGACCTCTGTGAGTTCGAGGCCAGCCTGGTCTACAGAGTGAGTGCCAGGACAGCCCAGACTACACAGAGAAACCAAGTGACTTTTGGAAATGTAGAGCAGAGCAAGCTTAGATATAAAAGTTTTGGGGATCATCTGTTAGTGCAGTGGCATTTTTTAGGCTCTGTGAGAATTCAGAAACCAAGTGCTCCAATTTTTGGCCATTGATCTGTACTGAGGCCAAACTGTGGTAATAAAATCTGAGTTTGTGGAGGGAATGTCTATATGCTCCAAGAGGGAGCTGAGAGCAGAGAGCAGGAGCTGTGGGAGGAGCAGAGGCCTGGAGAGACTAAGGAAGAGACAGAGCAGAAAGCTCCTGAGGCATGGAGGAAGCTTTAGGGGAGAGTTAAGTGTTGCAAGCGAGAAGGTAGATACACTCAGTTAGTATAACAAAAGTTGTATTTTATTATGCTGAGGGTCATCACACATGTTCACACTTTTCTCTTTTTTTGTTTTAAAATAGTTTTTTATTTATTTTTGGTTTACTGGTGCTTCGCCTATGTATGTCTGTATGAGGGTGTCAGAGCCCCTGAAACTAGAGTTGCACACAGATGTCAGCTGCCATGTGGGAGCTGGGAATTGAACCTGGATCCTCTGGAAGAGCAACCAGTGCTCTTAACCCCTAAGGCATCTATCCAATCCCAACACTCTGAATTTTTATTTTTATAATATAATTTTTTTATTTATTACAATTTATTCATTTTGTATCCCAGCTGTAGCCCCACTCTCATACCTCCTAATCCTGCCCTCTTTCCCTCCCTCCCTCATCTCCTCCCATGCCCCTTCCCTGGTCCTCCTCCCTTTCCATCTGATCCTGGTCTATTAGGTCTCATCAGGACTGGCTGCATTGTCTTCCTCTGTGGCCTGGTCAGGCTGCTTCCCCCTCAGGGGGAGGTGATCAAAGAGCCAGACACTGAGTTCATGTCAGAGACAGCCCCTGCTCCCCTTACTAGGAAGCCCATTTGGAGACTGAGCTGCCATGGACCTCTGTGCTACCTCTGTGCCAAGGGTCTAAGTTATCTCCATGAATTGTCCTTGGTTGGAGTATCAGTCTCAGAAAAGATCCCTGTGCCTAGATATTTTGGTTTTGTTGCTCTCCTTGTGGAGCTCCAGTCCCCTCCAGGTCTTACTATCTCCCCCTTCTTTCCTAAGATTCCCTGCACTCTGCCCAAAGTTTGGCTATAAGCCTCAGCATCTGCTTTGATACACTACTAAGCAGAGTTTTTCAGAGGCCCTCTGTGGTAGGCTCCTGTCCTGTTCCCTGTTTTCTCCCTCTCCAGATGTCCATCCTGTTTGTCTTTCTGAGTGAGGATTGATCATCTTACCCAAGGTCCTCCTTCTTGCTTAGCTTCTTTAGGTGTACAGATTTTAGTATGATTATCCTGTATTATATGTCTAATAACCACTTATAAGTGAGTATATACCCCGTGTGTCTGTCTGCTTCTGGGATACCTCACTCAGGATGATCTTTTCTAGCTCCCACCATTTGCCTGCAAATTTCATGATTTCCTTGTTTTTATTTGCTGAGTGGTGTTTCACTGTGTAAATGTACCACAATTTCTGTATTCATTCCTCAACTGAGGGACATCTGGGTTGTTTCCAGGTTCTGGATATTACAAATAAAGCTGCTATGAACATGGTTGAGCAAATGTCCTTGTTGTGTAATTGAGCAACTTTTAGATATATGCCTAGGAGTGGTATAGCTGGATCTTGAGGAAGCACTATTCCTAATTGTCTGAGAGAGCACCAGATTGATTTCCAAAGTGGTTGTTCAAGTTTACATTCATACCAGCAATGGAGGAAGATTTCCCTTTCTCTACATTCTCTCCAGCATGTATTGTCACTCGAGTTTTTGATCTTAGCCATTCTGATGTGTGTAAGGTGAAATCTCAGGGTGGTTTTGATTTGCATTTCCCTGATGACTAAGGACACTGAGCATTTCTTTAAGGTTTCTCTGCCATTTGATATTCCTCTACAGAGAATTCTCTGTTTAGCTCTGTACCCCATTTTTTAATTGGATTACTTGATTTGTTGGTATTTAACTTCTTGAGTTCTTTATATATACTGAATATTAGCCTTCTGTCACATATAGAGTTGGTGAAGATTCTTTCCCATCTGTAGGGTATCATTTTGTTCTGAAGATAGTTGCTTTACAGAAACTTTTCAGTTTCATGTGGTCCCATTTATTGATTGTTGCCCTTAGAGCCTGTGCTGCTGGTGTTCTGTTTAGGAAGTTGTCTCCTGTGCCAATGAGTTTAAGGCTCTTCCCCACTTTTTTCTCTAACAGGTTTAGTGTGTCTGGTTTTATGTTTAGGCCTTTCATCCCCTTGGATTTTAGTTTTATGCAGGGTGATATGTATGGATCTATTTGTATTTTTCTATGTGTAGATATCCAGTTAGACCAACACTCTGAATTTTTAACTATGGTCCCAAGCCTATCTACCCAAGGCTGCTTACCTGTGAGACATATCTTAGCTGAAGGTCAGGTCTATTTGCCAACAGAAGTCTCTGATTGAGGGTCAGGATCTTCTGAGAGACTCTCCAGCTGCAAGGCAGATTAAGGTGGCATTTCTCCAGATGTGCAGAGCAGAGCTGTTTATATACTGCTCAGTGGGTGTCAAGGGATTCTAGGACCATGGCTGGTTATCCTGAGTGACGTCACTAAATTTTAGTTATCAGGTGCAGCTTTGGGTATAGCGGGATCCTGAATGAGCCACTTTTGCATGCTTAAAAGGCATTTATTTTTCATTATGTTCATTACACTGTGGGAGGAAGAGACAAGGAAGTCACAAAGAGATAGAAGAGGCATAGAGCAGGTAGCTCTGAGGGAGAGGAAACAAGCAAAGGGGAGCCAGGCTTGCCACAGGCAGGACTGCTGCTCTTGGAGGAGCACTGACAAGAATTTCCATCTGGGGCATGCCCAAGCAGAATGGGGAACTTGTCAAAAAAAAAAAAAGTTACAATTAATGGAGGAAAAGCCCCCCTTGTCCTTGTGATTGGAATCCAGCGGGGTTGAAAAGCACTCCCTGGCACACTGGTGTGACTTTTGTAGCAACAGTAAACAAAGCACTTCAGGGTGACACTTACCCAGGAGAGAGAAAAAGGAGGGCAAAAGAAAAGGGAGATGTTCACGTGTGTGTAGTGGGTCAGAGGGGTAGCAGACCGCAGGAGCCAGAGACAAGTGTACAGAGTGTGAAGTGCCCGTGTTGAGGGCACAGCAGGCCAGAGCCCAGAAAGACGAGCACAAAACGCTGGAAAGCAGGTAGAGGAAAGCAGCACCTGAAGAAGGGGACTCCAGGGTTTGGAACTAAACTTTGTGGGCGGCAGAAGCCAGCAGAAACAAAGGATCCATACACAATGAAAGACCCCCGCCTCACCCCAAGTTAAACATAGCTATGAGAAACTCTGTAGGCTAGGTGGGGAACTGGAAAATTACTAAGAAACCCTCAGCTGTGTCACCCACTTGGGATATCTACGGTCAGGCTGCCCCAGTCGAACTAAAAACAGTTTGTGTTAATCACCCTCATGGATATCTGTGAGACTGTTCCAGTTAAGATAAGGGTCCTAAGGAAAACAACAGGTGGCGGGCCATGTCAAGGGGGTCATCATGACTGTTTCGACCACCCAGTTCCTGGAATCTTGGTGTCCCTGCCAAACTTTGACGCAAATCGTGGTCTCATGTAAATGTACCAATCAGCCCCCTGTAACCATGCTTCTTGCTTCTGTACCCGCGCTTCTGCTCTAAAACCCTATACAAACCCCAGCTTTCCACCCAGGGGGGTGCGCAAAGTCCTCCGAGTGACTCTGCTGCCCCGGGTACCCGTGTATCAAAATAAAAGCCTCTTGCTGTTTGCATCCGAATGGCCTCGTTGTTCCTTGGGAGGGGGTCTCTCAGACGAAAGATACCCTCCGGGGGTCTTTCAACACCTTTGGTGATTCCCATCAGTAGCTTGATTCAGATCAGGCCTGGTCGGGAAACTCATTTGTGCGTCTGCCCCAGGTTTCAGTACCAGACAAATGAAAAAGAGAAATGCAAAAAGGGAAGGATACCCGGTGGTGGCATGGACCTATGATCCCACCACTCAGGAGGTAGAGCCAGGTAGATCTCTGTGAGTTCAAGGCCAGCCAGGTCAACCAGGGCTACACAGAGAAACTGTGTTTTGAAAAACAAAACAACAACAAAAAAGGAAAGGACATACCTGCTCCTAGGTATGTCAGGAAGAAAGGTTTTGTTGTTATTTATTTATTTTTTGTTTTTCGAGACAGCGTTTCTCTGTGTGTAGCCTTGGCTGTTCTGGATTCACTTTGTAGACCAGGCTGGTCTTGAACTCAGAGATCTGTCTGCCTCTGCCTCTTAAGTGCTGGGATTATAGAAGTATGCCACCACCACCCAGCAAGAAAGTTTAATAGATAAAAGTCAGAGGATAATCAGGAGCAAGGGCTCTCTTTGTAGACCAGGCTAGTCTTGAACTCACAGACATTTGCTTGCCTCTGTCTTCTGAGTGCTGGGATTAAAGATGTTAGCTCCCATACCTAGCCCAAAAATTTTAACTTTGCTTTTTAAGTAATTATCAATATACAGCTAGATGTGTTTACTTTTTTTTTTTTTTTTTTTACTACATATATTGTGTATACACATGTGTGGACATGTGTGGAGGTCAGAGGACAATTTGCAGGGGTTGGTTCTAAGTGTGTCCTGAGGACAGAACTCATGTTGTAGGGTTTGGTGACAGATGCCTTTACTGGCCATTACACAGGTAGACTTTGTCTCTCCCACCCCCTAAGAAGAAGAGTTTTGGAGAGGGGTTGGGAAGACTGTAGGGAGAGAGGCTTTGTTTCATTTGGCGTAAACATCCTCCCTGATAGAATATAATCAGAGAGGATCAAATAGCTTGAGCAGGAAGGATGGGAAGACAGTTATGACATGTGGAGAGAAGACAGCAGACACAGATGTCCGGAGACAGTGATGTGTGTTTTGTATTCAGAAGACAGCAATGGGCTGGGCAATGTAACTGAGAAGGTAAATAACTGCCTAGCATGCAGGCAGCCGTGTGTTTCAGGCAGGGGTACAACCAGAAATGGAGGTTGAGGGTACAATCTTGTGCCCAGAATGAAGCAGCAGGAGATAGATATAAAGAAGTGGGGGGCAGGATATAAGGTTCAGGAGCATTGACTCTGGTGAGAAGGAGCCACCCAAAGGAGCTAAGAAGAGGTAGGCCACTGTGATTTTGTTTTCAGTGGGATTGTTGTGGACAACCAGGAAGACCACCCCCAAGACAGTTCCTCACAAAGCCAAGTGAGAAGGATGGTGCCCCAGGCCCAGGTGGTCAAACAAGAAACAGCAAGAGCTTGCTGGGGCTTGAGACTGTTTGAAAAGAGAGGCAAAAGACATGATTTGCTCATGGAATTATGGGAAAGAAAACAACAGGAGAGATGAAGTGTGCTGAATCTCAAAGAATTCAGCAACTGGAAGAATGGACTTCCTGTTGCTGCAAATGGGGATGGATATGGGAATGTAGAGGAAATTTAACTCAGAATATGCTGTTCTGGGCAAGAGTTCACACCCAAAGACCTTCTAGATCTGTGTGATCCTGCTAGAATACAAACATACCTTTAATCCCGGAGACTGAGGCAAGCAGATCTGAGTTCAAGACCAATTTGGTACAGAGCAAGTTTCAGGTAAAAACAAAACAAACAAACAAACAAACAAAAAACCCTTAGGTCCAGGAATACATGCCTTTAATTCCAGCACTCAGGAGACAGAGGCATGCAAATCTCTGAATTCTAGTCAATTCTGATGGCGCAGTTTGGTTGAGAGGCAGTGCAGTGGAGTTGAGTTTGTGGCAGGTCAGTTGGTGGAATTCAGAGGCAGGTTTACTAGGCAGCTTTACCAGGAGAATTTTACAGAGAGAGGTTGAAGAGAGAACAAACTAGATGCAGTTGAAGACAGAAGGAGCAAGAGAATGAGAAGGAGCCAGATTAGAACAGATTACTAGAGTTAGTTTGAGGTGAGGCAGAGCAATTCAGTCAGAAACTGGGAGAGAAGCCAGATGGAATCAGTTAGCCTGGAGAGGAGTTTGAGCCAAAACAACTGAGTTGAACCAGCCAGCCAGAGTTCAGAAAGAGCTAGAAAGGGTGAGTTTATTCAGCAGTATGTCTCAGAGACTGAAAACCTTCTAGGTTGGATAAGGTTGTATGGAGGGTAGAAGCTTCTAGGACTAGGCCTAGGTTAGCAGACAGGCAGTAAGCCTCCAAGATGGCAACTGCCTCAGGGGAACAAAAGTTACGTTTCCATGGGAATCTATGAAAGCCGATGAGACCCAGGTCTGGCAGTAGTCTTGTAGCAGGTGCTGGTTTTGGCCGTATTTTGTGGAAGATAAGTTGAGGGTTGTTTTGTTTTGTCTTGTCATAGAGGAAATGCATTTTATTAAAAAAATTTTTATACAAAATATTTGTATTAGCTTCCCCTCTCACATTCTCCCCATTTCCCTACCCGCTGCATCTGTTATTTCATTCTTACACTAGAATAAAAACAGGCATTTACAGTAATAAGAAGAAATAAAAGCAAACAAAGCAGCATAGGAAAAATAGAGCCAAAGCAAAATCATAAGAAATACATCTGTAAGCTGAGTCATATATATTCATACACAGAGAAAACCCATCAGAAACCATAATATATGAGTAAAATATCTGTAGGGTAAAAAGTTATCCAGACAAAGCATTGTGAGTCATGAAAATCTCCAAAAATGCCATTGAGTTCATTTTGTGTTGGCCCCTAGGCCACAGAGCCTGCTCTTCAGGGGAGAAAGCTAGTCTTTGCTTTGAGCAAGGTTTTCAACTGGGGGGGTAGCTTCTGCATTGTGGATTATGGTGCTGTGTTGACTTCCCCCGGAAGCTGAGATTTTGCTCTCAGACTCCACATCTGTGAAACAGATAATGACTTCCTGAGTTTAGGGCTGGTGTGTAGCACACCAACAGAACACTTGCTTAGTGTGGGTTAAGGTTCTGGGCTTTTTCCTACCACCAAATGAACCACAATGGAAAACACTCCCGAGTCTACTGTTGCCTTGACATCACAGAAGACAACACGCAGTGTAATACCTGCAGCTACAAAGCCACGGAAGGTCTGAGGGGCCAACAGTTTACAGAGAAGCATCTTCCTAAAGTTGGAGGCGGGAGAGTAATAAGGACGCTTATGAGGATATAATATTAGGCTGAAATGAGAAAAATTAATAGTCTCAGAAAGACAGATTTTAGGACTAAGGATAAGGAGGGAAGAAAATGGACTAGAGAGATGGCCTGGGGGCAAAAGCACTTGCTAGGCAAGTCTAAGGACAGGAGTTCAAATCCCCCAAAACCCACACAAAGCTGGCTGTGGTCGCCTGTGTCTGTAATCCCAACACTCTTGTTGCAAGATGGGAAAGAACTCCCAGAAGCTGGCAGCCCCACTAGTCCTGCGCCCACAGTGGTGAACATGAGACCCAATACCAAGGTTGTCCTTTGACCTCTACCATGTTATGACATGCCTGTGCTTGCATTCACACACAGACATAAATGCACACGTGCGCGCACACACAAAAGGAAATAAAAACTAAAAGAACTGCTTCAGTGGTGGTGGGGCATTTGGAATGACTGGAGGAGGCGTTTCTGTTTCGTCCTTTCCCGAGCTTTTCTCCCATGAGCACATGGGCCATGCTCTGAGTTGTCCCTGTCCCTAGAGTATCCTCAGAAGGTTCTCTGCATTGTGCATTCATTAGGTTTCTATCAGCCTTGACCACTGAGTCCTTGCCTCCAGGCTTTAAGCTTCTTCTTCTTTTTTTTTTTTTTTTTAAGTAGGAAGTCTCCATTCTTGCAGAAACCTCCCCTCTTCTGCACCCACCAGCTGGATTAATATGCTCTTTTCTTTGTTTCCACAACAGCCATTGAGCAATACTTAAAAGTGTACCCCAAACCACCAAATCATAACATTTTACCAACCTGTCCACCTCTTGTCAACTATATTTTTATTTCATACTTGCTTGATGTTGTCAACGCTAAGTGGATATTCAATAATGACCCACTTGAAATGAATGGCTGAGCACATCTAAACGCTCTCCTGTGGATGGCGCCTTTAGTTGCATTTTGGATTTTTAGTCTGGTTTCATTCCTAGTAGAGTAAATTTTTTTGGTGTTGTTTTTGTTTTTGAGACAGGGTTTCTCTGTGTGGCCTTGGCTGTCCTGGACTCACTCTGTAGACCAGGCTGCCTCTGCCTCCCAGAGTGCTGGGATCACAGGCATGCGCCACCATGCCTGACACTAATTCATTAATTTAAAAAAAAAGAAAAGGAAGAAAGAAAGCCAGCTGGGCGGTGGTGGCACACACCACAGTATATGTGCAGAGGTAGGTAGATCTCTGAGTTCAAGGCCAGCCTGCTCTACAGAGCTAGTTCCAGGACAGCCAGGACCACACACAGACACAGACACAGACACACAGACACACAGACACAGACACAGACACAGACACACACAGACACAGACACACACAGACACAGACACACAGACACACACACACACAAACACACACACACACACACGCACACACGCACACATACACAAACCCTGTCTCAAAAAACAAAACAAACAAATGAGATGGTGTCACTCTGTAGCCCCAGCTGGCCTTAAATCCTTCTGCTTCACCCTCTTAGGTGCGTAGGATTACAGGCTTATGCCACCATGCCTGACATTATTTATTTAATTTAGAATTTAACTTAGGAGAGATGCTCAGTGGTCAGGAGCACTGGCTGCTCTTGCAGAGGACCCAGGCTCAATTCCCAGCACCCACACGGTGGCTCACAGCTGCCTGTAACTCCAGTTCTAGGGGATCTGATGTCCTCTTCTGAAGGACCGCAGCCACTCAGGGCAAATAGATATACTTATAAGCAAAACATTCATACAATAAAATAAAATAAAGATTAAAAAAATATTTTAAGCTGAGAATGGTAGCACATATCTTTAATCCCAGCCTCTGGGAGTTCGAGGCCAGCCTGGTCTGTAGAATAAGTTCAGGACAGCTAAGGCTACAAAGAGAGACCCTGTCTCAAAAAACAAACAAAATTATTTTTAAAATAAATCAATTGCATATTACATTCTCTAATTGAGTTGGTTGAGTTTTTCCTAGGACACAGATTATCATCCTGCCTCTTGGTATCTGGCATTGCAAACCTGTGCCACCACGCCCAGCTTCTCTGGGTTACTTTCAAAATTATGTCAAAATCTGGGGACTTGAGAGATGGCCCAGGGGCTAAGGGCATAAGAGGACCTGAGTTAATTTCCCAGCACCTAGCCTCACAACCACTTATGACCCCAGCACTAGGGGCCCAGTACCTTCTTCCGGGCTCTGTGGACACAGCATGCAAGTGTACACACCCACATAGACACACAGTGAAAAAGAAAATCTTAAAATCTAAAAAGAAGCCAGATCTGCTGACACAGGCCTATAATCCTAGCTACCTAGGAAGTTCATGCAGGAGGGTCACAATTTCCAGGCTTGCCTAGGCCTAGAGAATGAATTCATGGCCAGCCTGGACTCTCAATATTTAAATTAAAAGTTTTATTTTACAAAGCAAAAATGGTGGGGAGGGGGGTGGAGAGATGACTTACCAGGAAGGAACATTAGCTGCTCCTGTAAGGGACCCACATTCAAACCCCAGCACCCACACGGCAGCTCACAAACATCCTTAAACTCCAGTTTTGGGAGATACGACATCCTCTTTTGGCCTGCCTCCAAGGGCATCAGGCACGTATGGAGTGCACTTAGTAGACCAAACATTCATATATTTAAAACAAGCCTTAAAAAGAGCAAAACGTAGTGGAGCAGGTCTTTCAACCCAATACTTAGAAGGCAGAGGCAAGTAGATCTCTGTGAGTTCAAGGCCTGCCTGGTCCACATAGCCAGGGCAACACAGTGAGATAGTGAGTTAAAAAAAAAAAAAAAAAAAAAGCCAGACAGTGGTGGTACACTACTTTATTCCTAGCCCTCAGGAGACAGAGGCGGGCGGGTCTACAGAGCCGGGTCTGCAGAGCGAGCTCTAGGGTTCTGAGAAACCAGAGAAACCCTGTCTCCAAAACAAAACAGACACTCCTGGGTTGAATCCTAGTGCACCCCACCCTCAAAAAAGAGAAAAAGAGAGAGAGAGAGAAGCCAAATGTACTGCTTTTTGGAATCTGCATAGTAGGTATACAAGCATTGCTTTTACAATTTATCGATAAATAAGAAATTACAACCCAACAATAAGAAGGAAGAACAGGGAGGGCTGAGCATGCTGCCCTGTAGTCCGCTGTATCCCTGGCAGTATTCCTGCAAGTTACACAGACGACGTGCCCACGCCAGCTCTCTGCACCCAGCTCCAGCCTAACCCTTCCATAATTTTGGCTCTATAAATCAGAAGTTTATACCCGCTGTACAGTGTTCTCTTTGGGCCATTTGAAAGTAAATAGCAGATATTGTGGCCACATTCACGTGTTTATTTGATAATAGCGGAGACCTCTTTGTCCTGGACAGGGCCTGTAACTGGAAGGGCCTATAACCATTTTGTAATCAGAATGTACAAACTTGCAAAACACTCTTAACAGGAAACAGATCAAAGGAGGCTGCCCCTGTAGAACGAGGAAAGGGAACAGTACAAGCTGTACACAGCCTGCCAACGGGGGACAGCCAGTGTTTCGGCCGTCCTCTCCTGCTGCTTAACCCTTGTATGGTTCCCTCTTGTGCTCACTTTTGTTGTATTATAGTGATGCCATCTAGAGTCATAGGACCAGGTTTGTTTTCTCTGACACTCGAGTAAGTAAAAGACAGAAGAGGAATGTTACTGAGCTTGGGGACGCCCAGTGGAGCTGTTACAGAGAACCTGAGAAATCAAGGACCTTTCTTGGAGTTCTTAGTTTTGTTAGTACAATAATTTGAGAATGGACACTAACAGAAACTTGGGGACAGTTTATTAGCGTTTAAAAAGGAAAACTCCAGCAAATTTCCAAGCCTGGGAGGGAGGAGGGCAACGGAGACAGAAGGAACAAACCTCACGTTGCTGAGATAAGGCTGCAAGGCCTGTCACACCGTGGCCTGCAGCCACATGCCCGGGAGGGAAGCTTTAGAAAAACAATAAGGAAGCCGAAAGCTCTAGTTACGAAATCTGAATACACTTAGCCTATGGCCAGCATCTGAAAGAAAAAGAAAAGAACTAGTCAGGTCTCAGAAAGGCAGGCTAACCCAGCAGCACCACAGGCAGCTCAGCTAGTGCGGACAATGTCAGGGGGTGGGGATTCTGGGAAGGAAAAGCGAGTTATCTGAAGAGGAACCCACCTCCCTGGAGATGGTCCCCTAGCCGCGCGTCTGTTACCTGCCTCCTTGCTTTAACCCGTTAAGGAGACAGGGTCTGTCTCCACCTAGAGGCAGGTGCCATTCTTTACAGCGTGTCTGCACGGTAGTAGACATTCCCACCAGCACATAGGGGCAGTGTCCGAATTCTGAATGTATTTTTTTAATACTTTCAAGGAGAGGCTGAAAAGCCAGCATTAGATGCGCTGGTGTCCTAGGACAAGATCCTAAAAACTTAACCAAGGAGAGAAAAAAAAATTAATGGCAGTGCTTGGGGAGTAGCTCAGTCGGTAGAGTGCTTGGTTGGGAGGCCCGAGGTTTGAGGCCTAGTGCTCCATAAACCAGGCGTGCTGAGTAGAGACAGAAATGTCAGGTCAATTTCTGTGATCCCAGAAATCAGCCGGCAGAAGTTTGAGGCCGACGTAAGGGGACCGACACAAGTTTGAGGCCAACTTAGTGTAACGTCGTATCTATCCTTAGCTGTCAATTTTATACAAACCTAGAGTCGCCTGGCAAGAGGGAACCACAAGTGAAAAACCGCTCTGTCTCTGGCCATGTCTGGAAAGTATTTTCTTAATTGCCAATCAAGGTAGGAGGGCCCAGCCTGCTGGGGGAGGTGTCATTCTTAGGCAAGTGGATTTAGGCTGAATAAGAAAAAAAGCTGAGCAAGGCAGTAAGCATTATTCCTTCATGGCTTCTGCCCCTGCTCCAAGCTCCTGCCTTGGTTTTCCTCTATGATACACTGTAAAGAGAGCCAGCTTACTTTGTTTGTCTGTTTGTGTTTGGTTTTGGTTTTGGTTTTTTGAGACAGGGTTTCTCTGTGTAGACTTTGTTGTCCCAAATGGCCTCACAGATCTGCCTGCCCCTGCCTTCTGCATGCTGGGATTAAAGGCGAGTGCCACCATGCCTGGCTGAACCAGGTTACTTTTTTTTTTTTTTTTTTTTTGGTGGCTGGAGAGACAGCAGTGGGTACTGGGAACAACCAGGTTACTTTTAAAAAACATTTTTTGTTGTTGTTGATGTTGTTGGTGTGTGTGTGTGTGTGTGTGTGTGTGTGTGTTATGGGTCTGGGGTCATTCAGAGATTCACCCATCTTACCATTAACACATTTGAACAAAAAAGAGGCTTTTATTCATATACTGGTACCAGGTCTAAGCCCAAGACTTAAGGATTCCTTTTTTATTTAATTTTGTTTTTAAGATTTATTTATTTATTTATTTATACAGTATTCTGCCTGCAAGTGAGCCAGCAGATCAGAAGAGGGCACCAGATCTCATTATAGATGATTGTGAGCCACCACATGGGTGTTGGGAATTGATCTCAGGGCCTCTGGAAGAGCAGACAGGGCTCTTAACCACTGAGCCATCTCTACAGCCCTATTTTTGTTTTTTTTTTTTAAGATAGATTTCTTTGTGTAACAGAGCCCTGGGCTCACTTTGTAGACCAGGCTGACCTTGAACTCCCTGAGACCTGTCTGCCTCTGCCTTCTGGAGTGCTGGAATTAAATGTATGTGCCACCAAACCATGGTTTTGATCAGGGGCTTTTAAAGGCAAAAAACACAGTTACATGCTGTCTACTGGCAAGCAGGAGATCATCTGTGCAGAGCAAGCTTTTGTTTACAGAAGCAAAACAGCTTTTGTTAAAGTTGTACAAGACCAGTCAATTGCATAAACTTAAACCTTAGCAGCCCTTAATATCTGGAAGTCCAGTGTTGCATTATAGTTCTCTTTTTTAAAATGATTTATTTTATTTTATGTGCATCAGTGTGAAGGTGTCAGATCCCTTAGAACTGAAATTACAGACAGTTGTGAGCTGCCATGTGGATGCTGGGAATTGAACCCAGGTTCTTTGGAAGAGAACAGTACTCTTAACCACTGAGCCATCTCTGCAGCCCACATTATAGTTCTCTTAAGCACAGAAAATTTCAACATAAAGTTAGACATCAATGTGACATGTGTACAGGAGAGCAGGTACCCACAGAGGCTAGAATAGGGTGCTGGGTTTCCCCAACTTGCTTTTGGTCATGCATGGTGTTTATCAACAGCAACAGAAAAGAAACAGAACATGAGTGACCTCCTGGTCAGCCAAGGCTTCACAATGAGACTCTGTCTCAGGAAAAGTTTACAAATTGTACAAACTGTTTTGCCACTTCTTTATATAGTCTGAATGTTTGTATCCCCTGATTCATAGGCTGAAACCTAACTTCTAGGGGGACAGTATTAAAATTTGTGACTACCCATCACTTGGGGAGGCAGAGGCAGGCAGATCTCTGTGAGTTTGAGACCAGCCTGGTCTACAAAGCAAGTTCAGGGCAGCCAAGGCTACACAGAGAAAACTTGCCCCCCCCCAAAAAAAAACATAAATAAATAAATAAATAAATGAAAAAATAAAATAAAAATTGCAACTGGTGAGAAGTGTTAGGGCTCTTTGTATTCTAGTTTTCTTACTTGGTTTGGGGACACAGGGTAGGAAAAAGAGTACTTGCTCTTACTTGGTCCTTCTAGTTTAGGTTGATTTGTGAAGTAATTTTTACATATCCTACTAACTTGTTGAGACTGTCATGCATACAGTGTATTTTGATCAGTCATCCCTAACTCCTCGCAGATCCATCTTGACCTTCCTCCATCACTGAGAATATTAAGGACACCATCTGCATGTTGAGTGAGAGATTTCCCTTCTTTTTTCAAAGGTTGGAGTTCTGAAGGAGGCCCCCCTACACAGTGGGGGTTCCCTCCGGAACCCTGGTTTAGTTATAAACAACACCCAAACACCTGTTTTCACAGAGATATCCTTTATTAAGCAGGGATGAAAAGCTAAAATGGCTGCTTTCTGATTGAGGCAGAAAAAACCAGCAGGTGTCATTTTTTGTTTTTTTTTTTTTTTTTTAAGACTGTAGCCTTGACTGTCCCAGAACTCACTCTGTAGACCAGGCTGGCCTCAAACTCAGGCAGATCCACCTGCCTCTGCCTCCCAAGTGCTAGGATTAAAGGTGTGCACCACCAGCAGGTGTAATTTTAAGGGGAGAGCTGTGTTAAAATGGGCTAGGACGCAGTGGCATATTTTGATTGGGCATGTTAATTAAGTGAACCAAAAGGAGCTTTTGATTTCTGGACATCAATACTTTGATAGCTGGACCTTGGTAGTTAGCCTCAGGAGGAGGGTGTGGCCACAAAGGAACAGATTTTGGTGGCTAGCTTTGGGAATGTAATCTAACTGTTTCTAGCAAGGCAGAGGGGAGAAGGGCACGGCCTGCCAGAGCCATGTTTGCCAGGCTCAGGCCTGTTAGAACCCTTCAACTTCTATTTGTTCTCTCCCGTCTCACTTTCCAATCCTTCCCATGGGCACCAAGGTTCGGGACACCAGGAAGGGCTGTTTAGCACAAACCCAGTTTGTGATCTCATGTAGCGCCATCTGCCCCTCCCCCTTCCCACTTTCCCAGCCAAACCCAGGTTGGTGTGAAGGCCAGCATCCACGTCATTTTCCTGGTACAGCTCTTGGCAGACAGCTGAGCCTCCCTTACATGTGTCTTTATCACAGCCCAGGGCAGGCAGCTGCCGTCAGAGCCCACCTAGGAGCCTATCCTATTTGCACTAATTTCAGGGACTGCAACGCATTGTTTAGTCCCTCAGCCATTTGGGGTCATTCCTGTACTTGTGTGTGTGTGTCGTGTGAGTGAGCTCAGATGTGGAGGTCTAAGACAAACATTTCAGGTGGTTGGTTGCAGTTTTGTGTAGTGACGAAGAACTATAGCAAATAATCTCAGGCTAAAGATGCCATTGTGAACAACAAAAAATTGTCCACTCTTTCTCTCTCTCGAGACAGGGTTTCTCTGTGTAGTCCTGGCTGTCCTGGCTTTACTATGTATTCTGGGCTGGGGTTGGACTCATGAAGATCTTCCTGCCTCTGCCTTCCTGGGTGCTAGGATTACAGGTGTGCACCACTGCGCCAGCCCAGCTGTCCACTTTAAACAAAACAAAACAAAAACAAAAACAAAAAAACATATTCAAGCCCTTTGGCTGGTAGCTCAGCAGGTAAAGGTGGACACTGCTATAATTTTTTAATCCATAGGATCAACAAAGTCTATGCCATGGCATATGCCCTGACACACACAGTTACACTCTTTTTTTTTTTTTTTTTTTTAATGTGAAGCTTTGGCTTAGATCTTCTATGCAGCTCTGCCCGGCCTTAAACTCAGAGACTCCCCAGCCTCCCCGCCTTCTGAGTGCTGGGATTAAAGGCGCTGATTGAAGCAGCATCCTCATATCCGCTGCTGTTCCTGTTCTCAGCAGTCACGACGTGCTAGGAACTCAAATATCCACCATCAAAGAAAATGCGTTGTCAAACAAACTCTGGAGGGAAAAGCCCGTCTGTAATCTTAACACTTCCGGGAGTGTTTGAAGACAGCGTGGAGTTCAACTATATAGCCAAGGCTTTATTCCCCTCCCCCAACTCCCAAAGAAAATATAGTAATCCAACGGCATTAAATAGAAAGAGTAAAATAGAACATTAACATTAAAATAGAAATCCTCTCCAGTAAACCTTGAAGGCATTCTTTTCAGTGAAATGCACTGGTCACAAAAACAGGTGGTTTATGATTCTACTTAGATAAAAAGAGAAAGCAAGAGCATCGGGTCCCAGGGGCAGGAAGAAAGGAGGAATGGGGCCTTGTTGTTCAATGGGTCTGGTTTCGGCTTTTTTAAAAAATTCCAGGATTTGCTTTGCTGCTGGAGACTCCCTTACACCCGTTATCATTTAACCGCTGTTGGAGCAATCTTAGGATTTTGAGATGAAATGTTCGGAAGGCTTGTTGTATAGGAATGTAAACAGCACTCACGATGCTGCTTATTTTGTGTTTACAATTAAATGGTACATTTAGGTGGGTCTGGTAGATCCGAGCTTTGTAGGAAAACTGAGTGCCGTAGGAGGCCCTTGAGTAGGAGGCCGAGCAGAGAAACGTGGTGAGACTTTAAGTCAAGCATGGTGACGGGTGCCGGTAGATTTAAGCACACAGAAACTGAAAGGGGGAAATGGTGACTTTGAGGCCAATTTGGGCCAGTATGACTAAAACATATATATATATTTAAACAGGAAAACGAAGCTATAATGCCGGCATTTGGGAGCCTAGAGCAGGATTGCCACAAACTCAAGGCCACGAAACCCTCCCAAACAACAACGACTCAAGCCTCACACAACGTTCTCCAGGCTTGAGCTTGTTACTTTAACCAGGCCGGGCTGACTCCCAACGAAAACCAGGGAGGAGGCCCTGCGGCCAAGCCCCGGCAAGCCGGCGGGCGGGCGCACCAGCCTCCGCCCGCTGGGCCCGCGCTGCCCCACCCCCGCGCTGCCCCGCCCCCGCGCTGCCCCGCCCCCGCGCCGTGGGCCTGGGGCTCAGCGCCACCTCCCGCCCGAGCTCCCGCCCCGCTCCCGGCGCGGGGCCGCCCACCTCCGAGTTTCCGCCAATCGCCGCCCTGGTTCCGCCTCCAGCCCCCTGCTTTCCGGCATCCGGGCTCTCCCACACGGCTGCCCTGCAAGCATGGCGCTCCGCGGCGAGCGCGCGTCCGGCCCCGGCGCTGCCTTGCCTCGCGGGGCCTGCTCGCAGGTCACGGTGTCCAGGGAGCTGCTGGCGGCGGGGAACGGGGCCTCCGGAGGTGAGCGGACAGCGGCTGGGGTGGAGGGACCCGGTGCGTGGTGCCCGTTCCAGGCTGTGAGCTTCACAGTGGGAACCCCGGGTTCGGCCCGGCGAGTGGCACGCGCTAGTCCCCGCGCTCGCGAGGCAGAGGCAGGCGGATCTCCTGAGTTCGAGGCCAGTCTGCTCGACGTAGTTACAGGACAGCCGCAGGTGCAGTCTAGTGAGACCCCGTCTCGGAAATAAAGAGGAAACAGTGGGTTCTAATCCATACTCGGCGGTGCGGCGTTCTGAAAGTTTCTTTCTCCATGGCTCCGTTCTCACGTTGTGATGAGAGCAGGTGGGGCCACCGTAGAATTTTTGCGAATGGAACGCATAAAAGTTCTTCTGCGTGCGTTAAGTATCCATCGTTGGAGAACCAAGTGTGTCTGAGCATAGCACGGAATGCTAAAGCTTGTGTAGTGCGCATTGTCAGAACCTAACCAATTCAAGCCTCACCGCAGTGCCTGCAGAGGTGTCCCCGTGACCTCGTTTTACGGATGAAGAAATTGTCATAGTGGTGGTAACACAAATAATAACTCGGTGGACATTAGCAGGAAAGCAGCAGGGCTGCATGGAGAGGTCAGAACGTGGCTGATCTTCTGGAATAATGTGAGTCGCCGTGTGGGTGCTGGGAATCAAACCCTGATCCTCCGCAAGAGCGGCCAGTGCGTGAGATCCTGGGGCTCAGATCCACCTGCATGTCTTCTGAGTGTTGAAATACGGTGTGCTTCACCGTGCCCAGTTTTTTTTTTTTTTTTTAAATCCAGAAGATGGAATCCAGTGTACATTTATTACCGAGAAAAGAGATGAGTGAGATGGACTGAAGAGACGGGAGATCAGTGTACACAAAGACAGTGTAGCAGGAGTGTTGCCCCTTCTCCCTGGGTTTGCAATGGGCCTCTCCTCACTGTTGTACAGTGCAGAGGCTCATCCCCTCTCGTTTGAACTCACGGCTGTTTTATGCTGAAAATTGTGCTTTCAGGTATCTGGGACCAGTTGCTCATCACTTCTAAGCCTCATTCCAGAAAGACCCCCACGCTTCAAACAGTTCGGATGCAGAGGAGCCCTTGTAAGTATTCCTCTCCGCTGTAGAGGGCGCTCCATCAGGCTGGCTACCTAATCCATTGTTTGACGGATAGTCCCCGGGGCCATCAGTAACCAGTCAAGTACAGCAGGCCTCATGCTGTGTGAGCCATCATCTAAGGAATAGAATTCCTCATGTTAACCCTCTGCTTGCAGTTTTCTCAGGGTTTTTTTTCTTTTTCCTTTTTTTATGACATGGTTTCTCTTTGTAGCCCTGGTTGTCCTGTAACCAGCTGTGTACACTGGGCTGTTCTTGAACTCACAGAGATCCGTCTGCCTCTGCCTCCCAATGCTGTGATTAAAGGTGTATGCCACCAACTTTTTTTTTTTTTTAACATGTTAGAGCTCAACTTGGGCAGTTACCAAGACTTCACTTTGCATTGGGATATTAATTATGGTTATGGAAAATACTGCATAGCCCAAGTCTTGTATAGAAGTGTTCTGGAACACTTCTATACAATGGAATGGAAACATTTTCCTAGGAGGCGCTCAAGATATATAGATAGTATACAAATGTCTAAAATAAATTTGCAGGGTTTCCAAGACCCCTTCCTTAAGGATTAAACCTGAGGTGGTAGTTGAGTGTAGACGAGAGGCTGCCTGTAGCTCCCGCAGAGAGTGCAGGAGGGCAGCTTTTGAGAGCTACCACTCTGGTTCCTCTGAACACAAAAACCTCACTGGCTCTCCAGATAGCTCTCTGGAAGCTCGGCTTTTATTGGAGCCCTCCTAGGGTGAATGCATGTTCTGGTCTCCTAAAGGCTCCACATCACCCACTGGGCTACACTGGGACTCACGCAGTGGCTTAGGCTGGCCTGGTAAACAGTCCTAAGAGGGCTGGCTCTCTTCATCAGTCACATGTAACATTGCTGATTGTGCACTCATTGGTGTGCTCCTCATTGAGACTCTTAGGAATAGCTTTTATAAAATCATCAATATCTGTACAACGTTTGAGACCCCCCCTAACCTCAGCCTCTCAGTGTTCACCTGCAGTATTGTCCCTTCATTTTGATGGTATTGCTGGAACTTAGGACCTGCTGCTGGCTGTGCAGTCTATATTTTTGATGCAGAGATGCCGATGCAAAGGTCATGGAGGAGTGCTCCTTACTCCTTGCTTGCTCCCCCAGGGGTTCAGCCTGCTTTCTTACAGAACCCAGGATCACCAGCCCAGTGTTGGCACTGCCCACATGACCCCTCCTCCCCCCATCAATCACTAACTAAGAAAATGCCCTACAGTGGGATCTTGAAGAGGCATTTTATAAGTTGAGGTTCCCTCCTTTCTGATGACTCAAGCTGTTGTCAAGTTGACAGAACTGGCCATCCCTGTGGTGAGATTGAATGCATGAATTAGAACTGAATTGCAAAAGAAAGCTCAGATTGCCTTAGGAGAAGCCCAGGAAAACTTGACTGAGTTTCTTGGGGTGAATGAACCAGGGTTAGAAACCGCTGCAGGTTTATCTGAATCCAGATGCCCCTTGTAGTCATCTGCTGCCATCTCTCAGCTCCACTTTTTTGGTGGCGGACTAATCAAAAGGTGGCTATTCCATTGCTGTGGCGGGTTGGCTGCTTTATGAGAAGTTTCAGGTGAATGTTCATCCACTTTTTTTTCTCTCTCTCTTCAGACCCCAAGTTGACCACTTAATTGGCTTGGCTGGAACACCCTGTCAGTTTATGCCACAGGGCAGATTCTGGTGGGCAAGACTGTAGATAACATAGGCCTGTTGAGGACGAGGAACAGTAGTGACTAAGCTTAAAAGGAAAGGTGAGCGTTTGTGCAGGAGCATGGAAAGTTGGAAGCCAGTCCAACTTACAAACAGTGAATTCTGGCCTGGGTCACATAGCAAGTCTTTTTTTTGTCTTGTCTTGTTTATTTTTGTGGATGAGTGCTCTATCTGCATGTACACCTGCACGCCAGAAGAGGGAGCCACCATGTGGTTGCTGGGAATTGAACTCGGGACCTCTGGAAGAGCAGCCAGTGCTTTAACCTCTGAGCCATGTCTCCAGCCTTCTCCTCCTTCCCTCTTTTCTTCCTTCCCCCTTCCCTCCTTTCTCCTTTCCCTCTTTCCCTCCTTCCCTTCTTCCTTCCTTCTTTCCCTTCTTCCTTCTTTCCCTCCTTCCCTCCTTCTCTCTCTTCCTTCCCTTCCCTTTTCCCTTATCTTCCCTTTTCCCTCCCTCCCTCCCTCCCTCCCTCCCTTCCTTCCTTCCTTCCTTCTTTCCTTCTTTCCTTCTGCTGGTGTTAACATTTTGAGATGAGCGTTGGGCAGGTGATACGTGTTCCCCGTAGCTGAACTAGTAAGAGTGGAAATGGTGTCCCATTAATAACCTTGACAGCCTCATTGTAAAGACCAGGTGCACTTAACCATTAGCTCATTCTGCCTTTTTCTCTTTTTTTTTTTTTCCGCACTTGTCTTGTTGAATGCCAGCCTTCTAGAATTTTATAGTATGAGAATGGAAGACAAACACAGTATTTGCATAATAGTTGTTGAATTGTGGTCTTTTTGTTCTGGGAGGGCAAAAGAGGGTCTGGGACTGGTAGGCTCTTGTCCTAGCACAAGCAAGGCCCTGGGTAAATAAGCCCCAGCCTTTCCCCTGACACCAACCACCCTCCAATCAAGGCGGCTCAGATGTGGATGGACAACTGCTTTAGTGGGAATTCTGCAGTCTGGAATTTACTAACATGCTGTGTTTGCCCTCCACAGTGTTAGACCAAGTTCAGGCCTTTCTCCCACAAATGGCCCAGGCAAATGAAAAGCTACGAAAGGAAATGGCGGTTGCTCCAGCTGGTCATTTCAATATTGAAAATATTGATGAGACATCCGGAAACATCATACAGATGGTAACTATATTCTTACAGTTTCTGTTTCGTACAGCAGAATTAGTGCACTTCTCAGAAAGGGGAAAAAAATATTGTAAAATCTTGTTCTAAAACAAAATGTTGTTTTAAAATTAGCAAATGTTTTCACACAGGCAAGATGGTAGAACATACTTGGAGTTTCACAGGCTGTGCTGTATCTGTTGCCCTGTTTCACTTGCTGTTCAGTGCTGAACACAGTTATTGGCATTAACAAAGCAGCAGGGCTTTGTACAGTTACAGCTGTGAAAGCTTGAGTTACATACAATTTCATATGTATGTGCTTTTTTAAGGGAAGGTGTCTTTTGTCTCAGTGCCAGGGGAACATTTTTTTCACGGTGGGAAGTTGTGCCTAGGGCTCCATCTGTGGTGGTAGAAGTTTGTGGCCTGCTACTTGAGCCACTTTCTGAGAGTGTAGAGCCCACCCTCAGTTAAAGAGCTGAACAAAATCAAGTGGCAGGCGGAATTTTTCCTGTGTGTTTTAGTCTGCTGCTGGTTTCATTAAGGTAAGAGTTGATGGGGGGGGGTGTTGGAGGGTAGGACTTACATGTGGCCCAGGTTCTTAGGTTGTCAGTCCTGCCTGTCTCCGCTGCTGGGATTACAGCTTGGGGTTGTCAATGTGTCTCTATGGCCAGATGTTTGCATTTCTTGTCAAGTCTGAAGTGTCCAGTGTGGTGCCTGACTCCAGTCCAATGGTTCTCAACCTGTGGGTTGCAACTCACTGAAGATCACCAGAAAACACATTTACATAGCGATTCACAGCAGTAGAAAAATTATAGTCATGAAGTAGCAACAAAAATAATCTTATGGCTGGGGTCGCCACAACCTGAGGAACTATATTAAAGGGTCACAGTGTTAGGAGGGTTGAGAACCACTGGTTTAGTCCATTTTATTGAGTGAATGCTGTTGGATGCATACTAGGCAAGAAGAGCCTTTTTAAAGACCTAAGTGAAAGAAACCTTTGAACACTCACTGACTTTGTTTTTACAGTGGATTCTGGCACCTAAAACCATGAAAGTGCTATTTGTAATAAGCACACAGTCTAACCTGTGCTTCAGAATTTATAGTCAGCGTGGGTAGCTCCCTCTGTTGCTTTTTTTAAAGAATTGGTGTGTGTGTTTGTATGTATACACGTTCGTGTCTGCCACCTGTGTGGGTACCCATGGGGACCAGAAGAACCAGAAGAGCTTGCTAGATTTCCTGGGGCTGAGGTGTTGTGAGCCATTTGATAATGGATGCTGGGAACTGAACTCTGGAGTGCTCTGGAAGAGCAGTAAGCACCAGTACCTGCTTGATGAGCCATCTCTGTAAGAAGCCATGTTGCTTTATTAGAACATGTCACAGAACTGCCCTGAATAGATTCCTCAAACTGACACTTTTTACAGGATGTGGCCCTGTTTGAGATGAATCGGTCAGATTCACAAGAGGAGGATAGTCCAGAGGAGAGCTCCCAGGACAGTTCTGGAGACAGCACAGAGTCCGAAGAGGAAGACTGCGTCCACTCTGAAGTCACCATGGAGAACATTAAGCTTCCAAATGCAGAAGGTGGCAGAGGCAAGATTGAAGTCTTGGGCAGTCCAGCAAGTAAAAAAAAGAAGCAGTGAAGGAAAGCATCTGAAAAGAATCAGGCGCTGTTCTCTGCCTGCGAGTTGTCGGGGAAGGTACTTTCCCAGGTGGATTGGCTTCAAGGTGTCTGTGGTCCTCTTTTAAGTGTCAAAAAGAAAAATTAATGAGTTGGGTGTATTCTCAAGTGTTCAGAGCTCGACTGCAGAGCGGGTCGTTCCATGGATACAGAGAAGAGACATCATCTGAACAGTGTGGCCTGTGACTCAGGGAAGCTCCTGTATTCTAAATGACACTACTGGAATTCTCACTTCCAAATTTGGGGTTTGGTCTTGATTTGTTTCTGTATCATGGCATGGCAGGTTACAATTGTATAGGAACTGGGTACTGGAAACAAGCCCAGAGTAACCGCCCCCTGCCTTTGAAAAGGTGTGATGGTGGCTATATTTAATTCAAGAAAAACCAAAGCTGCCTTTTAAATATTTGTAATGGTAAGTGACACCCTGTAAGAGCAGACTGAGCTCTGCTCTCACTATAAAGAGATTTAAGTGTTCACATACCACTGTGTGCTATATCACTGTGTTGCTGTGTGAATTTGAATTCATGTAAAAATGGCCTTGCTGCAAATTGCAATGGTACTCATAGCCTGTCTCCAGTTGGTAAACTTAGAGAGTGATGGATGACTTAGGTAGCTGTTTTACTGACTCACCAGTCTTGATTATGTTTTATGAGGACTAGCAAGTGACCGGTGGGAGGTTGAGCCATCCGTCAAGGGGCTGCTTTGTGAACAGGAACCATGCCCCTGTTTCCTGGAGGAAATGGTAACAGCTCTGTTACTTATCTTGGTGGTTGGACATACTTTGTGTTAGTGTTGATGCTCTGGGCCAGGTTCGGTCCTTCTGGCAGCTCAGGCCTGGACCACCACTTTTCCTACCGTCTAGCTCTTACCACCTTTCCGCATGTTTTCCCTCCATAGTCCTGAGTGTTAGAGGTATTTTGTTGTTTCTCCTCTGAGAACTGAGCCACTGAGCTGCTATGTCAAAACAGGAGAGACTGCAGCCACGGATGCTTACTCATAAAGTGGCAGGCTGATGAGAAGAGCATACCTCCATAGTGGTGACCGGAGCCTGTGGCCGGAAGCATCCTGCACTCTGTGAAGAACACCAGCTACATTACCTTTTCTGGTATGCAGTGACTGCGCACAGATCATGAGTACAGCTGTTCGTATACCCAGAGCCCGCCTACAGCCTGTTTTCCTGGTTACCAGGTCTTTTGGCTTAGGAAGCGTGTGTGTAGGTGTGGTTCAGAACTTTGACAGTAAACATAGCCAAGCCTTTGCTTATACTGCCTATCTAGGGCCTTGTGTAGGGACTAAATACAGTAACTGGCAATTTCTGTGACAAAGGACAATGACTTCGTGTCTTGTTAAAGAATCAAGGACTTTTGTTACTGTGGGCAGGACAGAGGCTGTATATAGTTCTCAAACTGGACATGCTCCCCAACAGTGAAACGGTGGGCACTTTGTTTGAGAAGCCTGTGACAATCATGTAGGGAGGCAGGTTGGAGGCTGATACGCTCCCTCCTAAGTGTGCTCAGTTATAGTGGTAGCTCGAAAGGGAAAGGTGGCAGATAGGAACACGCTTGAGAGCCAGCCTACATTGTAAAGACAAACATGGAAGGCTTTCTGGGTGCTATACGGCCTGTGTCACAAACACTTGGTGGGTGGTTAGTGGCTGCTTTGGGGTAATACCTAGGTTACAGGAGCTGGCTGACAGCTCAGAGAGGGACTTGGAGAAATGGCTGTGTATGTGTCCCCTGTATATTTCCTTTTATGGGAACAGAAAGCCCGTAAGTGGCTTGCTGTTTTGTTTATTGTACCTGTGGGACTCGTTGTAGCTTTCTGGGCACAGTGGGTTATAATCATATAAATGCCCATTTTGGGGTTTGGTCCAAGTTAATCCATGTCCAGAAGGTTTAGACCAGGTTTGGAGTTCCTGTTTTGTTACTGGAAGCTCATGTAGAGACAGGATTGTCATGTTCTGGTTTTATAATGTGGGAATGCCTCTGTTGACTGGGGGATCATGTGAAATATCTCAAGTCTGGCTGATGGAGAGGAGCAGATTTTTCCAGGGTATACCTACCTGCCTGGAGAGCGAGTCTGCCATGTGTAAAGATCATCATGGGATACAGTGGTTACCCAATGTAAGAAGAGGGTCCCCTCAGTTACAGTTGGCAGCCATAGCATGACTCCTACACTCTTTTGGAGGATAATTGTGTAGTTTACTGTTCTGTTTCCGTGAAGAGACATCATTACCAAGGCAAGTTGTAAAAGAAGTGTTGAGTTGGGGTCTTCCTTTCACTTTCAGAGGGTGAGTCCATTACCTTCTTGGCAGGGACAGGAAGGCAGGCAGAGCTCTGTTGCCGTAGCTTACATCTCTACAAGCAGGAGGCAGAGCTTTGAAACCTTAAAGCCCATCCCAGTGACAGACATAGCTTTTCCAATAAGGTCCTACCTCCTAATTCTTCCCAAACAGTCCACCAACTAGGAACCAAACATTCAAATACATAAGGGCTGTTCTCATTCAAACCATCACAAGAATTGACTGGATGCTCACGTGTTAAGCAGGGCTGTTAGTCTCCCCATCTGGACATGGGATTCTTTTCAGCCCCAGGTGTCTGACTTAACTTACAGTTCTGACATGGCGGGGGCTGGACATAGTCGCAAGGACATTGGCTACCTGTGCTGACTGAACTACCACGGAACCTGCTATTCTGTGAAACATGCAGGTAGTGGGGTACTTGGGGTCTGCATGCAGGTGAAGGAATTGGCTCTCCCTTGAGGCCTGAATAGCACCCCCTGACACTGAGCGCCAACTGCTGGGGATGGGCAGTGTTTCCTGGTTTAAGCCAGGCGCTCCAGTCTCCTGAAGTCAGCATGTGGTGTCTCCAGCAATACGGATGGCCATTAGCTCTGGTTCACACCCACATATAGTAACGAAGGTTGATATAGTGGGTGAAGCTCAGGGATCCAGCTCCCTGGTCACCAACACTCAGGAAGGCGTACCACCCCTGGCATCAGTTTGTTTATTTTTGTTTTTTCCAGACAGGGTTTCTCTGTGTAGCCTTGGATGTCCTGGACTCACTTGTAGACCAGGCTGGCCTTGAACTCAAAGAGATCCACCTGTCTGCCTCCCAGAGTGCTGGGATTACAGGTGTGCATCACCATGCCTAGCAACACATTTCTTTTGTTTTTGTTTTTGTTTTTGTTTTTTTGTTTTCCTTCAAAATTTTATTTTATGTATATTGGTGTCACGGTGTTAGATCCTCTGGAACTGGAGTTACAGTTGTGAGCTGCCATGTGGGTCCTGGGAATAGAACCCAGGTTCCCTGGAAGAACAGCCAGTTAACTACAGAGCCCTCTTTCTAGCCCCCAGATTTGTTTTTTGTTTTTTTTTTTTTTTAAGAGTTTTTTGTTTTGTGTGTGTTTTTCCCCCCGGAGTTGCTAGAAACACTCTTAACTCACATGTGTCTTTATTTAAACTTGAGATACCATTTCTGGAGTGTAATGTTCTTGACAAAGCTGCTCTTTTTTTGGATACGCTGGTTTAACTGACAGCAGATCCTTCTGGAGTCCACCTTTTCCTCTTCGTGCAACAGTTGCTTCAGTGTTGTGTGTATTGGGCTAACCTCTTCCTGACAGCCATAGGAAACCCATTAAAACCTTCTGTTCAGGAAGGTGGCTTATGTCTTCATAAGGCTTATTGCCTTCAGCTATAGCCTTCGGACCAGGTACCTCTAAGGTAAACATTGGGACACTGGGCATACAGTTGCTTAAGCTGCTTCACAAAAATCTAAGTTTGTTCAAAATCCTTTTGAGGGGAAGAACTTACGTTGTGGGGAGTTGAAGGGGGGGTTGGGGTGCAGATGATCAGGATGGATTGTGTTTACATGTATGACATTGTCAACAATGAATAAATTCTACTGGTTAAAGTGTTTAAAGCATTCGGTGCCATATCTTCGTCCTCAGCACTCAGGAGGGTGAGGCAGGATTGAGAATTTGAGGCCAGCCTGGGTTGCACAGCAAGACCTTGTCTCAAAGCAGAAAAAGCCTCCTGAGCCCTCTGTGGCCTAGACTCTGGCCTTCCCATCGGTTATACAGATGGGCAACTGGACCAGGCTGAGGTGTGGAGTTGCGCCTTTACCCCAGAACTCCATTGCTACAAGGCTGCTGCAAGATTTTCTTAGTGACCTTATCAGTTACTATGTCCACAGAAGCACAGGCCGTTCTTTCACTTTTTGTAAAGGTTAGCACCATTATGCCGTGTTTGAATAAGCATGTCCTCTTCCATCTCCTTTATTCTACTACCTTTACCTCATGTAGCCTCAGACTCCTTTCCTCCATATCCTGTGTGTGTCCCCCCCCCCCCCCCCCCATATACTCATCTTACTCTGTCTTGATCTTCCTGGATTTTAAGGCTTTACACTGTTTGCATATACGTTACACATTGTAGGTGAGGATCTCTACATAAGAATGTATATTTTTTGTCAGAAGTATCTGAGTTAGAGTCAACATAATATACTTTCTAGATCTGCCTTTTTCTCCCTGCAGATTTCATTTTCTTCACAATTAAATGATATTCTATTGTGTGTATATATGTGTGTATGTATATACCTACATATTTGTTATCTAGTCTGGCTACATGTCTTTGCTACTGTGAACAGTGTAGTGATAAACAAGGATCTGCAGAAGGCTGAGAGCATGTGGAGCCCTTTGGGTATAGGCCCAGCTGTGTTATTGTTGGGTCATATGGTAGAAGTATTTTTAATTTTTTGAAGCACTTCCATGGTGATTTCATGATGGCTAAACTCACTCGCACTGGTGAAAAGGATTTCTCCTGACCAGCACATTTCTTCATAGCCATTTTGATGGTGGTGAGGTATTATCTTAAAAGTAGTTTGAGTTTACACTTTAGTGATGGCTAAAGATACTGAACGTTTTCTAATACTTGCTGGCCATTTGTGTTTCTGCTTTAGAGAACTATGTACATTTCATGACCTTGTTTGTTTGTTGATTTTCAGGTTTGCCTTTTTTGGTATTTATTTTCAGTTCTTTGTAAATTCTAGAGTTTAGCCTCCAGTAAAGTTGGTAAAGGTTTTCTCCTATTCTGTTGGCTCTTGATGTCTGCTGTAAAAGCTTTAATTTCGTGTAGTCCCAGCTGTGTCCTCAAAGAGCATTCCTTCCCTTGTCCTGTAGCAGGTGCAGGTGGGTTTTTTATTTATTTTGTTTCTCTGTGTAGCCTTGGCTGTCCTGGACTCACTTTGTAGACTAGGCTGGCCTTGAACTCGGAGATCTACCTGCCTCTGCCTCCTAGAGTGCTGGGATTACAGGCATGTGCCACCACACCCAGCTTCAGGTGCAGGTTTTAAATTAAAGTCTTTGATTTACTTTGAGTTGATTTCTAAAAGTTATTTGTTGGAGGCAGGATCTTTCCCTATGTATCTGAATGAATCTGAATGAAGTTGGTGCAGAATTCACTGTAGACTGGGCTGGCTTTGATCTCATGGATCTCACCTGCCCTTCCTTTCTAATTGCTTGGAATAAAGGCATGTGTCATAATGCCTAGGGATGAAAGATGGATCTTCTGTCTGTCTTCTGCAGGTAAATGCCCAGTTTCCTAGTACCACTTGTTAAATAGGCTTTTTGCATAGCAGGTTTCAGCCCCCTCTGTCTAAGTTAAGTGGCTCTCACTTGGTCTGTCTGTTTCCAGGTTTCATTCTGTTTGATTGGCTTACCTGTTTTTGCCCCAGTGCCAGTCTGGCTTTGTCACCGTAACGCTGCAGTATAATTTATGATTTCTTTCTGCCCTGTCACACCTGTGTACCACCTCTTCTTCCAGACACTCCACACACGGGTGCTTAGGCTAAATTTCTTGGCCTTGATACTAAGACAATAGAATTACTCCTCCCTGGCTCACCTTTGGTCTGTCCACTCCCTTTAGAGTAGGGTGCCAGTTATGTTTTGTGACATTACTGAAAGAATGTGAACAGCTACTCATCCCAGATCTGGAACTAAAATAAAAGTAAAGACCTCAAAGTCTAACTTAGAACCAACGAGTTTTATTAGGGTTACTTACCAGGAATGTGGGTGAAGAGCAGAAATGACTCAGCTGTGTCACTGCTGTGCTCTGTACATCCCAGTGATTGACTTTGGTGGGTTGACAACACTGGAATTGACAATCCCAGACACACATACAGGAAACCTGGGATCTGATGGAAATGGACCAAAACTAGCAGCAACTGAAAAACTCCGTTTATTTTATGTATCTGAATTAAGGAGGTGGGTTTATTGTATACAGCTGAAGGAGGCAAGTTTAGCTAATGTTAGTGTAAGATCTCTAGGAGAGCAGTCTCAGGCTGGCAACAACCTGGTGAGGAGGCTCAGAATAATAGTTTCTTGGAATAGGCAGTCTTTAGACCAGAGGAAACGGCCATTCCTCTGAGCCTCTCCCTGCTTTCCCCGGAGGCTTTGCCATTTCTGTGGGTCTGAGACACTGGAGTCCTTGACATGGTTTGCTCCTGCCAGGCACACCCACTCAGGAATTCATTCCTCCCTTTCCTCAGATTACTAAAGTCCACCCCAGCATGGGTGACCACTTCTGTAGGATTTTATCAATTTCATTGGCGAACAGGATCATAATTCCCTTAAGAATTTAAAGGTGTGCTAGCCCTCATCCTTGTGTGGGTTGATCTACCCTCATGTCAGCATCTGCATGTTAAGATGCTTTCCTCCTTCTATAAACACTCAGGGGTTAGCATTTACATCATTTACATGAAACTACAGAAGTTGGCAGGATAATGAAGTGAGAACACAGGCCACTATCCCACATCTATCAGGCTGTTAAGTTAATTTTAAAGGAGTCCTTTGAAGGTCCACTCATGACCATTCTGAGTGAATGTAAATCAGCCTTGCGATTTAGGAGGCAAGGGAGTACTAAAAACTATACTAGCAATGTTTCACACATGGACAGACTATCGGTTGTTAAGTCAGAGAAGCATTGGGCACAGCTGCACAGATGGGGCACTGCCCATCTGTAATCTGTTCTCCAGGCTTACCAAGCCATACTCTTGAGAGGGCTCTGGTCTGGGTGAATACTATTCCTAGCTCCTTAATGGGTTTCTCTAATTTCATAGTTTTCCTTGGGTGTATGCTCCTTGATATTTATCGCTCTAGTAGGAGTAAGTTTACGGGTTCCCATTTTTGCCCAAATACACATGACTGCCTTTATAGTTTGCACTTGGGAGGTGGTGTGCACAGTGTGCCCAAGAATGTGCCCGTCTTCAATATGTTGTCTTGTAGTTGAGTGATGTGTACCTTATATTGGGTATTATATTGATTATATTGGGAGTGGGAGGCATTGTAATTGCCTGCCCCTTTTGCAAGGAAAGTAAGGTGGGATAAAAACAGACTCCAATCTCTACAGGCTGAGACTGTGTATTAGGGGAGTTAATTTTAGTGCTGACTCTGAGCTGTTGGTGGATTTTACCAAAACATAAGCAGTAGGGCTGGGGCAGTGGGTTGGGATGATGGGGGTGGGATTGGGTAGGCTCCCAGCCATCAGAATGTCTCTTGACCAGGGTTGGAGGAGAGGAGCACCTCCAAGCCAAACTAAGTTTAGCCCAAAATATCCAAACTTTGAAGGGATGTAAAACCGGGCCAGAGAAGGTTCAGGGCAGGGAGTTTCATATGGGCTTCTTCCTAGGGTTTGGGGTAGAGTTGCTATTTCCGAGGGACTGTTCCCTCTCATTCCTCTATGATCTGGAAGTAGAGGGGTGAAGGTGACTCACAGAGGCTGTATCTGTGTCACATCGTGATTGCTATCCATTTTAGCCATGAAGAATTCTGCAACTTTCTGGCCAATCTTTGTTAGGAAGTTGATGCAGCAACAGAAAAGTCAGGGACCAAATAATAAAATTGGCAGTAGCAACTATTTGGCCTATCAGGATGGTGATCCATGGCTGCCAAGCAGTTCAAGTATACTTGCAGAAGGATTTTTCTGCTTTTGATTCTAACAGTGCTCTGTTGTTTTCCTGCACTAGCCTCAGTTGATGCTTGCATCTGTAGTTCCTATTTGCTTATCTACATTTTCCATTTTCAGAATTCCCTCACTTTGTGTTTCCTTTATTGCTTCTATTTCATTTTTAGGTGTTGAGCTGTTTTATTCATTTCCTTTTTAAGGTCTTTATCATCTTTAGAAAGTTGGTTTTACAGTTGTCTTATGTTTTAGTTGTGTTAGAATATTCAGGACTTGTTGTCGTAGGATCGCTAGGCTTTGGTGGTGACATACTGCCCTGGCTGTTGGGCTTTCAGTTCTGAGTTTGCGCTGTGGATTTGGTGCGCATTTCTCAGTTTGTCTTTTTTCGATGGGTGTTTTATTCCTTGCTTTCTCTTCTCTGGTCTTCTGGTTGGAGTGGCTTGTGGTTGAGTCTCTACTCAAGTTGAGGCTGGAGTTCTGGTGGCCGGTTTATGGGGATCCTCAAAGGAGTTGGGGGCCAGGACATGGTGACGAGGGAGAGGGTCAGTTGGGGGGTGGGCTGGGCAATCGTTGAGAGATTGCCACCTGGGGTTCTGGGAGACAGCATGACATTCCAGGAGGCTTCTCCTGGAAGTGTGGGCCTTCATTTGGTGACGGAGCTGCTGTTGGGGGTAGGCTATACATGTAAGTGTTAAGCTCAGGTGGAAAAGTATCTTGGCAGTCATGAGCTCAAGAATACCACGAGTCACATGTAACAACCAACCTCACACAAGAGATTTATTGGGAGGGGAAAACCAAGGAAGGTTGCAGCCTCTCAGGAGAAGCAGCAGAAAACTGGACAGAACACAAGGTTTCTGTAGGTTTTCATGGTGGGGGCACAGGACTTTCCAGGGTGTCTTGGGTGGTGGCCTTCCTGCTTGGAAGGAAGGATGTCCTGGGACTCTAGAGAAGTGGAGCAGCGCACCCACCTCTGGGAGTGTCATTGCTTCTTGGGTACTTCTGTGAGAGTCACATCAGGAAGCCAGTCTCTGTCTGTGCTTTCTTTATTGCTTCTGCTTCATTTTCAGGCCTTGAACCATTGTATTCATTTCCTTCACTTGTTTCTCTGTGTATCCTTGGCTGTGCTGGACTCACTTGCTTTGTAGAGTAGGCTGGATCACAGAGATCCGCCTTGCCTCTGCCTCTCCAAGGGCTGAGATTACAGGCTACCACGCCCAGCCTCCTTCACCTGTTCACGTGTGGGTTTTTTTTTTTCCTTTTCTGTATATTTTAAAGGGATGTATTAATTTTCTCCTTAAAGGCCTCTATTGTCATCTTTAAAAGATTGGATTTAAAGTCATTTTCTTGTGGTGAGGTTGTTAGTATATCCAGAGCTTGCCCTAGAAGGTTAGCTCTGCTCTGAAGGTGCCATATTGCCATGGCTCTTGTTACTTTTTTACTCTTGTCTTTAGCCATCTGGTAGTCCTGGATGTTCCTGATGTAGCAGGTATAGGGAAGGCGGACTAAGTTGGCTGTTGCTGGGGTACAGCAGGTCTTCAGTGGGCAGCCTTGCGTGGGATGTTTCTGGAGGACGGAACAGGCCTGGTGCAGCAGCAGGACAGTGGAGCTGGGTGTTCCTGGGGCCCTGCATGTCTCATCAGGAAGGGGATTGGAGAACAGCATTCAGCTCACCTCTACTTACTATGCCACAGGTGGACATGGTGGGGTGTTGTGTTACTGTCTAACCTGGGTGTTCCTGGGGCCCTGCAGGTCTCCTCAGGAATGCAGGTGATGGGGCTCCAAGGACAGTGTCCAGCTCACCTCTGCTGGCTGTGCCCCAGGTGGACCCTGTGGGGAGGTACTGGAATGGCTGGGTGGGTCTGTCCAACCTTGAAGTTCCTTGCATGTATTTGGGGTCTCTTGGCCTCCTTGGGAATGTGAGATTTATTGTGAGTGTGCAGGGTGTAGAGGCGACAGAGCCAGGGCTGGCTGCCGGTGCTCCCGGGAGAGGACCTCAGGGAATAAAGGCAGAGCTTATATAGGATTTCTTTGGGGGTGGAGCATTTCAGGGCAGAGATTTCCAGAGTGAGGATTGGTGATATTTCAAGTCTTGAGCTTGAGGAATGACCCGTCTCGCAGGTCAGTCAAACAAGACCGTAAGAGAGGGGGCTAGACTGGTGTGGGACAAGAGACGCGAATGGAGACAAGACAGATTGGTCAAGTCTCGTTTAATGAAGGCAAAGCGTACACTTACATAGAAAAGAATCTCCTCACAGTATCAGTATTTTCGTCATATGGCAAGGTGTCTGAGGATTCACTCAAGGCTACACAAAAATTACTGTCCGGCTTCTAGGATTGCAGGGAACTTGCCATCTAGTTCTCAGGAACAGAACACCCCTCTCCTGTGGACTGCCAAGGACAGTCCAGGACTTTAGATTAGACTCGAATCTGCCAAGGCCAGGAAGCAGGATCCCACATACCAGACTCCTAACGTTTCCCACAGCAACACCCTCTCATCTGAATTACGGAAAAGCCCTAGCTGGCAGAGAAATAGAAACCATAAGCGTGGGTAGTAAAGAAAATGGTGATGACCTCTAAAATGGCTGAGCATCAAGCCAGAGTAGCCGTGTCGGAAGCAGCCTCCCACAGAGGAACTTGGGGATTGTTGGCTTTTCTTGTTCCAGGATGGTGGGTTCTGTGGGAGGCTCATGGATTGTTGGCTTTTCCTTTTCTGGGATGGTGGGTTCTGTGGGAGGCTCATGATTGTTGGCTTTTCCTGCTGATGGACTGTTGACTTCATTTTTAATGCTCTTTTATTTGGGGCATTTAAGCATCTATCTCTCTTCCACCAACCTTTTAATCCTAGGTAAGAGAGAAAGAGAGCAGGTTAGGAGAGGGCAGGCCGTAACCACTTTTGGCTATTTCAGGTCAATGGTTCTTTGGGTCAATACCAATGTCCATGAACAGCAAACAGCAGGCATTCTCTTATCTCCTCCAAGCTGCCATGCCATCCATCTCTGATCTTTCCAAAGTGCCACACTTTCTCTTCCTGAGCTCTCAGAGTTCTAGACCACGCCCCTCTGTGTGCAATGACTACACCCTACACAAGGCAGTTACCAGTTGTGGACAAAGTAAAGCCCAAATTAAAACCCCCTTTTGGGATTAAAACAAAGACATGTTTAAATAACAGAACTTAAATTTTTAAAGAAACCAAAACTTGGGGGAGGGGCATAGGAGAAGAGGGAGGGAGGGTGGGATTGGCAGGGGATGGAGAAGGGACCTGCAGCTGGGATACAAAGTGAATAAACTAATTAAAATAAAAATTAAAAAAAACAGAAACCAAAACTTCCATTACAAGTGGCTTTTTAAAAAATTTTTTAACCCTCTCTTCCCTGCATCGGGCCCAGGGTTTAGGGTGGGAAGACCTTCCTGGCTGCAGGCTGTGGAGCTGCTGGGGGCAGCTTGAGAGGTTGTGCCGCTGTCATGAACAGCTCCCGCCATGGGACCTCAAGAGGGCTGCAGGCTAAGAGGGGCTTCTGTTTTAACAGCTCCTGTGCTGGTCCTCCATGACGGCCATAGTCTGGGACTGTGAGGAGGTGCTGCCACTGTTGAGAGCTTATGTTTCTGCACCTCATGATGGCTGCGGGCTGATGGTGCTGCTGTTTGACAGCTCTTGCGGCATGCCACTTAATCAACAATCAGGGAGTTAGAAAGCAGGAAGTTAGAAAGGGTGCTGTCATCAGAGTATTTCCTGGTGATCAGTCCATCAAGGTTCTTTGGACAAGTTTGATCCTTGCTGTCAGGGTATAATTGGGTGTTGCAGGCCTTCAGCTCCTTAGCTCGGGGCTGGTAATTCTGTAATAACTGATTAAAAATCTTTTGGATTTGTTGTTGACGTCTAAGATAAGATGTTGGTTAGGCAAGGTACAGTTATTCCGATGCAGATGAGGAGAAGTTGGGTACAGAAGGGTAGTATACAGCTCCATATTGGAGTGTTTCTGACGGGTTTTTTTGGAGATCTGTGTTGAGGTTTTGTCTTTTACTATACCCAATTGTTTAACACAAAGGTGGCATTCCTCCCCAAGGAAGAGACAAAGACCACCCCTCTGTGCTGTTGATAAATCTAAACCTCTGATTTGCAGAGGTTAAGGTGTGAAGCAAGAGATGATATGGCAGAGAAGTGGGATCATTATCATCTAAAGAGGTGATATTGGGGACGAGAGGACCTTGGGGGACTTTGAACCACATCTTTTGCCACATCTGTACCTAGGGATTAAGAAAGCAGGATGTATACTGATGAACAGCTGTGGGGTTTTCCCCCTGGTGACATGGGTCTTTAATTAGAATATAAACTTTTAAAAATTTGTTTATTTTATGTATATGAGTGTTATCTTTATGTACACCTGGACACCAGAAGAGGGCATCAGATCCCAGTGAGCCACCATGTGGCTGCTGGGAATTGAACTCTGGACCTTTGGAGGAGTAGACAGTACTAGTACTCTTAACCACTGAGCCATCTCCATCCCCATAAATGTTGGTTTTTTTGTTTTGTTTTTGGTCATTTTCTTTGTTCAATGACAGAAGGTGCCATCATGGAGAATCGAGCATGTCAATTTTGCCCATTTGAATTGTTCTGAGGCCAGGCTATTTTTGGTAACAGAGTGAGTCTTTAATAAAATCTGAGCCTGTGGAGGAAGAAAAGAAGGGTCACAAGACAAATGGTGCTGGAGAGAGTTCCTGTTGACTCCAGGTGGTAGCTCAGGAGGTCATGGAGAAGCTGTGAGACTTCAGGACAGTGCTGAGAAACATGAGAGACAAGGTTATAGAGGCCAAAAAAGTCTCGGAGAAGCCACAGGGCCTACTAAAGACAGCTGTGGGCAGAAAAGGAGCAGAAACTGGGAGGGTTTCAATAGAAGATAGGAGCAAGCGTTTTAATCACTAGAGAGTTGCCCACATGGGGCCGACCTGGAGAGTGAGGCAGGATCCAGAAGCCAGAGAAAGGTCTCTTACTGACTAGGTGAAAAGAGACAGATGTTTACAGCAGGTGGAGGGAAGAAACTGCTGGAGAGGAAGGAAGGATTTGGAACCAAATATGATAAGCAGAAGCCAGCAGAAACAAATGACCTCTTTTTACTTTAAGAGAGTCACGGCAGTAATTTGAGTCAGTCTGAAATGTTGGGTCATTGTTATGATTCAGTGTTCTTTTGTGTTCCTTGCCGCCTCCACTTGAGCGCCACACTGGAACTGCTTTTGTCGGGTGGGGCGGTCCAGACGCTGTTGGCTTTGGGTGGGGGCAGATGGAACCTCAGCACCTCGGGTTCTGCTTTTCTCAGGAACAGCTAGGGCAACTCAGGTCAGTGCACAGAGCTCCCAGTCACTGGGGATGTGGAGAGGAGTTTTTCACAGGGTGTTCTAGTTAGCTCTTCTTAATGAGATTGCCAGTACCAGACAGCAGTGGAAACTCCAGAGTTCCAGAGCCAGTAATGATACAGCAGTGTTACAGCTGCTTAAGCTGCTATACAGACAGCAGAGGCTGCAGCTAGTTCATGGCTGGAACGGCAGGTCCAGACACTGCTTCATTGGCAGTCAGCAGTGACATAGGCTGCCATGGCTGCATAGCCGGAAGCCAAACCCCAGGTGTCCAGCCGTGAAGTCTACAGGGAGGAGGGGAGCACTTTCTTCCCCCAGAATAAGTGATGAGTCTCAGGCGTTAGTGGTGAACTAGAGGATGAACCCCCCCCATGTGAAAACATGGACTTAAAACCTTGGGTAATGGGAGAAGTTTTGAGGGTGAGTGTGATTGATTTGCTAGGGTACTTCATTTGGATGCAGTGGTATTGTTCTATCCTAAGAATGGGAACACAGTACTTAATTTCCTATGGGTGCAGAAGGAACTCCAGGTATGAATAAAGGTCATTTGCTGAACTAAATTCTCATACCTATAGGGTGGGGTATTTCCAGGTATTCCCAGGTGCTTGCTGAACAGGCTCTACAGGGAGCAAGGGAGTTGAGCCTGCTATTTCCACGAGGACTACGTGGTATTCCTTAGGTAGAGGATGTATGTCATGAGCACATTCCGGCCAATCCCCAAGTAATCAATCCCCAAAGATAGATTACGCTGGAAGCTTTGTTTTCGGTTTAACAAAAGCACTTTAATAATTCAATCCAGCTAACACACATCCAGTCACTCTGAGCCAATATATAGTATGTTTGTAGCGGGTACCTCTCCTGGACTCAAAGGAGTCTCAGTCAGTGACTTGATGACAGCACGCAGGTAACTTCTGGTCCTCTGGGATTCTGGGATCTGGCAGTTCCAGTGTTCCCAGCATAAGATGAAAATTTGGCTGGGTTGATAGCAAGCCTGTATGGGTGGTTAAAACTGCAGGGTGACAGGAAGTTCCCCTCAGAGCACCAGCATATTCTGCTGCTCTACGAGAGAGTGCTCAAGAGCGAGGGCTTCATCATCCGGTCCAAGCTTTGGGTTTTTACACTTTTTAAGCATGTCATCATTCTATTGTACCTATACAGGCTGTATCTATACAGGCTGGTTTCTGGCCTCCTCTGCTCACCTCCTTCAATATGTGTCTGTCGGCACACAGTTTCCATTCTCACTACAGTGTGGCAGTTTGGGCTCCCCAGATCGGGCAGAGAAGAGGGAGCCCTGCTGACAAAGAGTCTGTCTTTTTACACTGAGCTCAGGGGCTATTTGCTAATGGCAGACTTTCACCTTGACAGCAGGGTTCCACAGCTGAGAGGTAAGTGGTGCCCCCTCCACTAATGCTACCTGAACAGAGAGAACTCTGGAAGGGGGAGTGTTTGGAGACCCTTGTATGACAGGAGATGGTCTAGGTGGCGAGAAGAGAGGACTGTAGTGGGTGACTCAAAGGCTAACCTTTTTGATCCGCACATAAAAAGTTAAGCTACAGCCAGAGCTTGCAGACAAAGAGCCAATCCTTGGTAGTGTGTCCAATCTTTAAATTGAGAGGTGGACAGCTGGATCTTAGAGGGTGACACCTTGTATCCCCAACTACACAGGTAGCAGTGTCTGCCTGCCTAATTTGCAGGGATAGACTACAAAGGAGAAGGTCATCTCTTGTATTTCATAAACTTGGACTTAGGGAGAGACAAAGAGAGTAAGTCAGAGGCCAGAGCCTGGCCAAATAAATGTGGGCTGCTCCAGAATTAGCTGGCAATGCTTTTTTTTTTTTTTTTTTTTTTAGTTATGTAAACTTTAGGAAATGGGGCCTTCTTTGAGAAATGGATTGCTATGGAATACTAAAGGTTTATAGATACTGGAAGTTCTATTTGCAGTCTGTTTTCTAACCTCAGACTGAAATGTTGAGCTAGAGTTTCAACACTCTTGCCAGTTTTTTTTTCCCCCAATGGTAATGGAATATTTCCACTGGAACTATAAGCTAGAATATATATTTCATTCTTTATATTACGTGTTGTAGGAATTATGTTTCTGCAGAGAGTATAGTGTTCCCGTATAGGACAAAAGTACATTTTCTGTCACTGAGTTTTGAGTCTACATGTAAGAACTTACAGGAAAACAAAACAAAACAAAACAAAACAAAAAAACAAAACCAACAACTCTTACTCATGTAATAACCCAACTTGGACAGTCCAAGAGAGTTGGGTAGAAATTTTTGTATCTGTGTCAGTCTTGAGTGAAGGCAAAGGTCTTTTGTGACTGTGGGTCAAGAGGAATAGAGAAGGCAGCATCCTTGAGGCCTAGGGCAGAGAAATCACCAGTCTCTGGGGATGGTAGAGAGGACAGTATAGGGTAAAACACAGTGAAAGAGAACTGCTGATTCATTGACAAGTGGAGATTCCAAACTGAGCCATAGGTTCCTTTGGCTTTCGAACTGAACATCAAGGTAGTGAAGGGGGAAAATGTTGGAGAAGATTCTTAAGATGTCCTGGATAAGAGGATTGAAACCCCTGAGGCTTTGGGGAGGAAGTGTGTTAAGCATGGGTCATATATTTGTGGGGTTTTGTAACTGAGTTGTGAATGGGGGTTGATGTTTAGCTGTAGAGTGGATTGGGGTTTCCCATACCTGAGCACTTACCTGAGAGGCTGTTAAGGGAGAGGTGTTAAGGGAAAGAGTGTATGGCTTGGAGAAGGAAGAGGGAAATGACCGGCGAGCCTGGGGTCAAGTGGATGTGGGGAGCAAAAGAAATACATGCTCCCATTTTGGCTAGGAGGTCCCTTTTCAGCAAGGGGAATGGGACAGGTTGGTACCATAGGTAGGAATGGGTAGGCAGAATACCCCTAAAATGTGCAGCTAAGTGGTGGGGTTTGGTGAGGCTGGTCAGGCTGTCAGTAGGGAAACAGGAAGGAGAGGTGGGTCCCCAGAACTCCTACAGGACTGAATAGGAGGCATTGCCCTGATAATATGATAATTACCCTTGGCTCTGAGGTGGCCAAGGTAGCCTGGGCCCCCCTCAGAAGTCAATGGCCACACCAAGGAGGTTGGCTGAAAGATGGTCTGGTCTTGATGTCCCCATGCCAGGAGGGACCACTGTGTCCTTTTGATGGTTGTCTTGGACCATGGTCTGGGCAGTTTACAAAGATTTGGACACCCTGGGCCTGGTGACTTGCTTTCCGGACCACATTTGGAACAGATGTGGAGCTTCTGGGGCACTGGGAGGCAAGGGAGCCTAGGCTTTGGCTTAGCCAGCTGAGAAGCCTTAGCTGTCATTAGATAGTTTTGTTTTCATGCATTTTCATCTGTCCCATGGTACACCTTGAAGGCCATGGCTAAGATTTCTGTGTGAAGACTCAAGGGTCCTTTCTCTAGACATTTTAAGTTTTGGCCCTAGTATCAGGGAAACTCTGGGAAAAGAAGTAGCTCATAAGGAATTGTTTTCCACCTGGGCTCTCAGAGTCTCTCTGGTTCTGCAGTTTCCTTTTTCCCTTGGGATGTCTGGACACCGCTGAGCATCAAGCCAGGAGGGAGGGAACAAAGTCCAATTTATTCCCAGAGCTTTTGCCAAAGTTTGACTAACCTGAGAGATGAAAGTTGTCCCATTAACTGACCAGATTGCCGTTAGAGTCCTGAACCAGGAAGTTATTTCTTAATTTTTTTTACTATTGTTTAGACAGTTTCCTTTTTGGTTAGGAAGGCTTCAGTTCATACAGGTATCTATAAACACTAGGAGATGTTTATAACCAAAATTTCATGGCTTTACCTTTGTAAAGTCTGTTTCCCAGTAGACCTGTGGAAAAGTCCTCTTTCCCTTTTGGCTCATCTTGACCAGGGTATTGGGCTTGTTGTTTTACAAGGGTGACGCCTACTGACAGTGATGTCCTGTAATTCTTTGGTGAGCCCTGCAACATAAAACTTGCAGGTTATTCGCTCTTTTATTTTAGTTGTCCCCAGGTGAATGTTTTGAAGAAGTTGTTTTGCAAGGTTCCTGCGTAGAGTCCTTGGTAGGATGTTTCTCCCATCTGTGTGTTGTGTGTCTCCATCTGTCTTGGGTATATGTAATGGAAGTTGTGGTTTCTCTGTAAACTCAGTTATGTTATGTAAATATGTTTTTGTTTTAATCTCAAGTGTGGGTTTTTAGTTGGGCTGTAGTTTGTCCATACCTCTTAATTGTCTCGTGCAGGGTGTGGCTTTTACCAGCTGTTAACGGCCTTCCACTGCAGTGTGGAGAGGGGCGTGGTTTCAGTGTTGTTATGGTGGTTTGGAGCAGACAGGCGAGTGTAGCCATGTGGAAGAGCCTGCTAACTGCGTCTAAGGCTGGCGGATATTGGCATTGACTCCGAATAGCCAGAGGAAGTGAAGGGATGTCCTGTAGAGTTCAAGCCTGGCAGCACGTGGCAGCAGGTGAAGCGTAGAAGCACATCGTGAATCCAGCTGTGCCCTGAAGACGGTCACAGAGATGTCAAAGAAAGCTCTTCTCTGTTTTGTGGAGTTCAGAAAACACTATTTTCCCTTTAAGGTTTTATTTATGTTAACATACATGATTGCATTGTAAGTAATTAATGAGTATTTTAAGAGTCTCAGTTTCTTGTTTTTGTTTTATCTTGTTTTGATGGTCTCACGCAGTCTAGGCTGGCCCTGAACTTCTGCCTCCACCTCCCAAGGCTCTGATACAGGGTTACATAATCAAGTCACTCACTTTCTAACATAGTAAATCCCATAAACGAAAACCTACCCAGGTCAAAGCTTAACTTACTAGTATAAATGGTCACACAGCAGAGTGAGGCAGTCAGGTCTCAGGCAGCGTGTGCTGAGTTGGAAAGGAGTGCTTTCATTGTCCTGCTGCAGACTGATGGGAGGACACACTGCTCAGTAGTGCTCAGCTTGGCAGGACGATTTAGTGTTATACACACTTGGTAAAGCAGCACAAAGTGGATCTTAATTGTCCAGTGTGGAGCACAGCTCTTATACGAGAGCATAGGCCACACAGCCACATCTAGATACTAGAGGACCTGTAGGTTAGATTTTCCACCAAATCCACTTTATTTAGGGTTCTTAAGTACCTTTACCTCCCTTTCAACCTTCCTCCGCAGGCCCCCACTCCTTGCAACCTTAGCTGATCACGGTCAGTGGGTCATTAGGGGATTACCAGACTCAGTCATCAGGATACCAGCAGTCCAATCCAAAGGCCAATACAAAGCAGCAAAAGCTGAAAGCTTCAGTTGGGCTTGCCCAGAGAAGCTCTCTGCGAAGCCAACGATGTCTTGCTGCACATGGGTTACTACTGATTGAGAGGCAGGGACAAGCTGGTGAGAGACATGAAGGCCGACCACAGGGTACCTGGCATAGCCATTAATGGAGAGCTTGCCCCTCACTCCCATTTGTCCGAGTGCATCCCAGGGCTCAGTGATGGCCAGCAGAGAGTGAGTGTTAAAGTTGGTGAACATGAGTCAGGGTTGCAGTTCTAGTATCTGTGCAACCTCCATATGTGGGGGCTTCCTGGAGACAGTCACTGTCCTGGTAAGGAAAACAGAGGAAAGGCTGCAGGGGTAGTGGAGACTGACTTGGGAATCCTGGCCCCGTTCCTTCCAGTGGGCAGTCCTGAGTTCTGTGACTTTGTTGTGTCCCTTGTGTTCTCCCTAACAAAGAAGCTCTGGTGGTGGATATCGGGCGGATTAGGGTGAGGCCCGGCAGTAGTAGAGTTAGAATGAAGGGAAGGGAGACCTGTGGGGCCACATGTCCTGGGCAGCTGCCACTAGGTCATGGACATTCCTCCAGGACACAGTGTTGCTTCACTGGGGGTGGCATCTCTTCTGTCTTTTCCGTCCTATATCTATCAGGGCCATCTTGTTCTGTAGGGTGGTGTCAGGACATTTCTGGAAGGAACTCAAATAGGCCTAGGCTAATCCTGTGGAAAAACATAAGCCAAACTTATAGTTGTAAGGGGCGGGTCCATCCCTTTCAAATCTTACTGAAGGATCTCACCATTGTACTAGGATAGGAGGGGCTATTCCTGGCATGTGCCAATGGAGGGAGATAGGGTGTTTGGAGTTCTTATGATTGTTAAACATACTTAGGGTAGTTAGAGCCATTATTAATTGGATGTTAGGGCATTAGGTTTTACAAGCTGGGCTTTTAGGGTTTGATGTATCCTTTTTATTACTACATGGCCCTGAGAGTTATAGGTAATTCCTGTGATGAATGATTTTCCGTTGTGAGCAGAGGGTTTTGATTGAGGGATGTGAAGGCCATTGTTGGTTATCTGTTGAGGGGTGCCCATGATGGCGAAGGTGGAGAGCATTTGGTGAGGTACTAAGTTTGCTCTTGTGTGGGCTGTGGCCCAGATCAAATGTTAGTAGGTATCTATAGTAACAAAGTCATTTTATTGTCTGCCAAACTAGGGAACATGGGTGACATGAATTTGCCAGAGGGCATTGGGATTTGAGACCTTGGAGGTTTGTGCTTGTCAGGCCCAGTGGGGACCCTACAATTGGGAAGCACAAAGAGACTTAGAGGCCAGATTGATGCAAACTGCAAGAGGTTTATTCAGACCATCACACGATGGGGCTGCCCTTCATGCAATCAAGAGACAGCCTCAAAGAACAAAAGCCTTGGGTTTTTAAAGGAAGAAGTGCAGGGGGAGGGGTGGCGGTCACAGGCTTGACAACACTGGATTGGGTAGGGTAATTGATTTTTAAAATGATTGGTCTATTTTAGGTGCCAAATCTGTGTAATCCTGCCCTGATCTGGGTGAGGGAGCTGTGACCGTCTGGACTGGTTGCCAGGTAGCGCTGTCTCGCAACTGCAGGCCTGGTCATTTTCTGCACCCAGGTGGAAGACCTTTGGAGCAGTTGCTGGGCAATGATATCTTCGAAATTACCGGTCTGGTCACTCTTTTACAACAGGGTGGGTCAGTGGGACTTGTCTCAATTTGCCCGCTTCTCCTTTTGTCTGTGTCCTTCTGCTTTCTGGAAAAATACTGAGAGAACTTAGTTTAACATGGGGTACAAAATTCATAAACCTGTAAAGTTAACTTGTTCCTTTCATGCTCATAGTGTGTAAAGCTGGGATGGTAATAAAGGATGCACAAGAGGAACATGTTTTTATTATCATCTGAAGTTGAGCAGGAGGCAGGTATGAAGCCCCTTTATGTTTGTGTGTGTATGAGTAGAATTGGTCTGCTTGCTTGATGGAGGCTATAGGTGCACTTGTAAAGGTGGGTTGGTAAGCAAGGCGTTTCCCTCAGATACTGGTCCAGGCAGGGTATGTGAGATCTGACATGCTGGGTGGAAAGGCGGAGGCTCTTCCTTGTAAAAGGGTGGAAACCTGTACAAGGGGGTTGAATGCATTGGCATTTACTTTGACAAAAGGTCTTGAGAACAAGGAGGAATAGATTAGCAACATTTGCACTATCTGAAAAGAGGGAGTGTTAGATTTCACAGCCTCCTTTACCATTGAGGGTAACAGGGGAGAGTTTTGTTGCGTGTAATCATTACTATAGTCATAATGATACATATATTGAGTCCTTTCTCTAAGTGAGGTTTTAATGCAGTGGCTGCCGCCCTGAGGGATAACATTGCATTAATTCTTACAGCTGGACCCACCTGCCACAGCAGTAAGACACTGCTCTCCAGGGGGCAAACCCCCATCACTGTTTCAAGAGTTGCCCTGTCACTCCCCTAATATAAACTGTGCTGTCAAGGATATATGGGATGGAGGTGTCTGAAACCACACTTCCCAGCCTTTTGTTGATAATGAATAGATAAGGGATAAAATTGTCTTTGGCTACTTTCTGCTGGCATTGGGCATCAATGTTGGGAGTGGGAGGACAAAAGGCTGGAATGTGGCCATGTCTGAGAAGAGCAGGCTGTTGTGTTTGCTCTCCAGGATCTGAGAACATCTGTGGCTAGGAGGGACAGTACAGGTCTACTTGATGCATTCGTCAAGGATAGACAGAATCACCTGTGCGTAGTTGCTTTGCCACCGTTGTGGATGTAGGAAACACGTGAACCTGCCAGGATGCTGGAACATATATATGGGCAGAAGACAAAGTTAAATAGATTCAGAAGAAGATTCTTTTTAGGTGTACATTTGAAACTTTTGGACCCATGGTTTTGGTAGTTGGGGGAGGGGAAGGAATCCCACCCTGTGAAATAGGCAATAGGCGGGAAACTTAGGCTGTTGATAGGCAGTACTTCTCTAGAGTCCACTAGACCTGAGTAGTGGCTTTAAATATTGATTTAAAAGACCACGCAGCAGATCTGGTATGAAGATGTATTGTGGGAAAGGGGGAGGGGTGAGAGAGAAGAGGAGGGCACCCTTGACAGAAAGAGATGTGGGGTTGGGGGTACGGACATAGAAAGTTGAGAGCGAGGGGTAGTGGGTGGTCCTTTCTGTCCAGCACACCCTGGCACTGGCATGTGATGACATCAAGAGAGGTTGAAAGGAAACCTTGAAGCAGACCACTGGAGTAGTAATTTTCTGTTCAGGGATTGCTCAGTTCGCTCAGGAATTGGCGTGTTGTCCATACTTCTCACCTCAAATTAGCATACTTGGGGTGAGTCCTACTGAGGGGCTGAAGATGACAGTTACTGAGGTCCAGGGGAGGGGCTGGGTTTTTGGTGCTTCCTCAGGCAGGCGTTTTGCCCCTTTTCTGCCTTGAGGGGTTATAAATTTTCCAAAGTTTACAAAATTTTCAGAGTCCACATCAGGGAAGCCTTTTCTTGCAGCATGAATCGCTGACAGAAGCTAAAGAGGGGGTGCTGCCATTTGGGCGGCTCCCGTGAAGGCAGCAGGCTGACAAAGAGAAGGTTGTTATCGTCATGGACAGCTCTCAGGGCGGCAGTAGGCATTCTGAGGCAGGAAATGTGTTGACTCCGATCATAGCAGTAGGCTGAGGCAGAAAAAGTCACCATGGATGGCTCCCACTGAGCTTCTAAAAGCTGCCATTTTATCTCCTGCCTCCACAGTCCCAGGGCACAAAGGTAGGCCTGACAGGGCTGATGTGGAAGGATTGCCTGGCAGCCTGTCACTTTAAGCTTTAGTAGCCTGTTGCCAAGGTCTAGACATAGCTCTTGGGGTTGTGGTGTACAGTGGGCTGCCACAGCAGAAGGCCAACGGTGGGGGCACTGGGCCCCTGCAGCTTCCTAGAGGTGGTGTGCAGCAGGGCTTGGGGGCCGGTGGACTGCTGCTGCTTGGGGGAAGCAGCTGGCCACCACAGCATGGCGGCAGGCCACTGAGTCTAGGGGCTGGATGGCTGTAGCTGCCCCAGTCTGTGTCTTGAGCCATAGTCCCTATGGAGGTGGGCTGTCTGCTGGGTAGGATGCTTGGATCTGGCAGCAGCTCTGTGGGTGGTGTGGCATCAGAGCTTCTGCCTTGTTGGGGTGCTGCTGCTGCACAGCACCACTGCCATGGCCCTGTCCTCTGCTGAGGCAGCACCCTGCCAACACTGGTTCTCTACAACTTTGGCGTTTGTAGTCACCCGCAACCACCAATAGTAACCGCTTGCACAAGGTCCTGGGAATTGAGAGACAAAGAACACAGAGAAATGACACCAAGACAGTACTCTGATCAAGGTGCATCTTTATTGAGGAGCAAGCAACTTATATAGGCAAGAACCACAAGGGACTTTATAAGTAGCCATAGCAACCTTAACATCAAAAACAGGCTTATTTTCTAACAGCAGCCAAAAGAAACTTACCTAAGCCAAACAAGAGGTGTCTGCTGAAAATAGCATGACTTGCTCATACGTGACTGCCTCAGGTCCAATGGAATGGCTGCCTCAGTTCCCCCTTTTTTGTTTATGCTAAAAGACTCGTAACAGATCGAGTCAGTCTTAGGTCGGAGAACAGCCAATCTCTTCTCATCTGTCATCAGAATTTTAGACTGATGTTCTGAAACCCTGTCTTAGGTTGATAGAGCTGCTAACCAATCTCTCTTACCCTTCTTGTTCTATCCAGCCCTCTGTCAATGGAATCAGGGGGTTAGGGGAGCTGACGCTTCATTTGTGAAGCATATTCCAAACTGTGGACCTTCTTGAGGGGCAAGTTGTTGGTTTAAGGCTATAAGAACCTTAAGAGCAGACTCATTAAATCCCTGTTGTTGGCACCTATATCTAATCAAGCATTGAATAATTAAAAACACAGCAAGCAATGTGGTACCACTGATAGCATAAAGGAATATCCATGAGGGATCAAACAGACCCTTAATATTCCAAACTTGCTTAAAGAAGGATGTATGCAATACAATGGGATCTACATGTATGTTCTTAATTCTAGTAATATCTGTAGTCAGTTGATGGGACAAATTGAGAAATTGAGCATTTCATCGTCCCTTAGCCACCTATCTAGCATGGGTAATATTTTCCACAGGGAAGGGAGTAAGGCAAAAGGAATCGAAACAAGGATCACACATAAATTTAGCCATTTTTGCCACAGTGGGTATTTCTTCTGGTAAATCTATTTGATGTAACATAAGAATAGCCTGATGAAAATGAACATTCAAAAGCTGTTGAGTACCAAAGGCAGTGGCCGATTGACTAACCATATCATTAGGAGCCTGGACAGTAGTAGAGAACTGCGTTAAGGCAACCGCAGCCAGAGAAGTGCCAGCAATAGCAGCTAAAATAGCTCCTGTAACAGCAGCTGTTATCCCCAAATCTCTCTTAAAACGGGTTAGTGATATGAGGGAAGTGCGATGAAAATGATCTTCCAAAGGAACTGGTATCCAAAGACTGGCAGGGGAACAAACAATGCCAGCAAAGGAATATAAGTTGTTCCAGCAATTGGAAATGCAACAAGATTGTATAGAACAATTAACAGTAAAAGTCTGAAGAATTTGTGGAAAAAATTCGAAAGCAGGAAATAAAAAGGGCGAAGGCAAGCAGGTATAGGAGGTACAGTAACACTAAGCTGGTTCTGCTTCTTAAAGGTACGTGGCTTAGTTGCTCCTGACACAGTACCATTGGATAATATACTGCCAGTAACAAATAAAAAGGGCCGAAGATCCAAACATGCGTAATGGCCACAAAGAAGGCGATTGGCCAAAGTCCATGGCAAGAATAAACCTGTGGGCCCCATACGAGCCCACAGCTCCATGTTAGGGATGGGCAAAGGAACATCAGGTGGAGTACATTCTGGCCAAAGAACAGGAAAATGAATGGCAGAGTAGGCAGCATTTTCCAAACATGAAGGAGCAAAAGATTTAGCCACAGAATAACCAAGCTTTCCATAATCAGGACTCTTACCATGAACTCTCCAGCCCCACAGGCTCCTAAAGGGACCTGAGGAATTAAAAGTATAATTAGAATCCCTAGCCATCCCAAAAGATACGCATGCAGGCTTATTGCCAAATAGGTACTCAGAATCAGTGGGATTAAACAAGCAAAGAGAAATAGAAAATTTCCAGATACTCAAGATCTGTCAAACCTCCATAGAGGTCAGAGATGGGAGTCCCAAACTCGAATTGGCGCTGTAGATGGCTGGAAATACATTGGCGTCCACGGAGACAGACATCAAAATGGGGGGCATTGGAACAAAAGCCCAAAAGTTCAATTTAACGGTCACTGGGCAAGTCATTAACAGGGGTATCAGCGTCAGCAACTGGGGAGGTCTCCAAAGATTCGATGTTGTCCACTTGACACACCAACCTTTCTGGTAACCAGTGAGCAGCATCATTTTCCTGTGAGAAAACACAAACAGATCCTCTTCCCCATATAAGTACAGGGTTGGGTCCATGCCATTGGTTGGTTAGAGGATCCTTCCATCTGACCATGGTGTAAGTGGAAGTAGACTTGGGATACCAATCAATCTGCTGCAGATTTACCTTCCTTGTCCACTTGTAAGGAGTTTAAAATGAAGAGAACATAGTCAAGGTGAGCTCTGGGGGACTTAAGTGGATACAGCTCCCCCTTTGTTTTAGACAGATGATTTTTGATCATCAAATGGGCTCTGTCTACTATACCTTGACCCATAGGATTGTGAGGCATGCCGGTTTTATGTATTGTAGAGAATTGTTTGCAAAAGTGTGCAAAAGTTTTACTGGTATATCCGGGACCATTGTCTGCTTTAATTTGTGTTGGAACATTAAAAATGGAAAAAGTATATAAGCAGTGGGCCATGATATAACGGGTGGATTCACCAGATTGCAGGATGCTAATAAAAGCCCAAAATAAGTATCAGTTGTAACATGAATATACTTTAATTTACCAAGTTCAGGATAATGAGTATCATCCATCTGTTATAACTGTCCAGGAATAAGGCCCCTGGGATTTATCCCCAAATGAGGCACAGGAAGGAGCAGGGCACAGGTCCCGCAATTTTTAACTATAGTTCTGGCTTGTTCCTGGGTTATGTTATATTTTAATCTTAAAGTTGTACTATTAAGATGATGTAGGCTATGAGCTCCCATATCTTTATCCAACTGACTGTAAAAGACGTAGGAGGCAAGTGCATGATCTATTTTTTCATTTCCATTCCTGAAAGGTCCAGGTAGTCCGGTATGAGCTCTAACATGACCCACAAAAAAATGGAGTGTTGCAGGACTGTATGCAGTATTGAATTTGAACAAATAGTTGGCTAGCTCTAGTAGTAGGTAGTATTTGGCCTGCTGTTTCTAGCTTGAAAAGCACTTGACACACACAGGCACTGTCAGTAAATAAGTTGAAGGGTTGAGGAAAATGTTGAAAAACAGCCAGTACAGCAACTAGCTCTGCTAATTGAGTTGATAATCCTTTCACATGAAAAACAGTACTTTCACCTGGAGTAAAATATCCTGCTCGGCCTTTGTCAGAGTGACCTGTCCCTCGGGCAAGTCAAACAGGGTCTACCCGAAAGAGGGAATGGGAATGATCGTGGCAGAGACGTGAAGAATGGAGTCAAGACAGGTTTCTGATCAAGACTCCTTTATTAGGCACCCAAGCAGCTTCTTTTAAAGCAGAAAGCCACAAGCAACTTTCTCACGGCAACAGCCCATTTGCTTCACTTGGCAAAACATCCAAGGACTCACACAAGGTTGCACAAAGTTTGTCATCTAGTTTCAGGAACAGAGCACCCTGCTGAAGAGACTGCCAAGGTCAGTCTCTGAGAAACTGAACTTTAGATTAAAGTTAATCTAAAGTTAACTTTAATCTAACCCATATCTGCCAAGGCCAAGAGGCAATATGCCATCACCAGATGCCTTTATCAGAGCCATCAGAAAAAATTGCACATTTTCTAAAGAGGAAAATTGGGTGGGTTTGGGAAACACCACATCATGTCTATTAAACAATTGAATCAACTTATTTTGAGGATAGAGATTATCAATTTGTCCTACAAATTTAGCCAATGCCAGAAGCCATTTATCAGAATTAGCATAAAGCCATTCTACTTGTTGTTTGCTATAAGGAACAATGATAAGCTGAGGCTCAGAGCCAAAATACATAACAGATTGTTTTCCTCCTGACACAATAATTTGAGCAATGGCTTCATAGTATGGTAAAATAACTTTATTAGGGCTGGAGGGCAAATGTATCCAAAGGATGGGTGCCTTTTGCCAAATTAATCCAGTTTAAGAGGTATAAGAGGTATTAAATTTAAGCAAATACAAAGGGGACTTGGGATCCCAGAATGTTACAAGCTGCTGTTCCATAGCTCTCTGTACAGAATTCAAGGCTTGTCTCCCCTGAGACGTCAAAGAGCAAGGGAAGCAGGTGAGGGATCCCCTTTTAAAATATCAAATAAAGGCTTAAGTTCTCCTGTAGTAAGTTTTAAATAGGGTCTAAGCCAATTGATATCCCCTAGCAATTTTTGAAAACCATGTAAAATTTTTAGAGAATCTAACCTGAGGTTGTAATGCCAGGTTCACAGGACCCTGAGAGACCACCAGGAGACGACTTGATGCAATAGCAAGAGAGCTTTATTACCAGAGCGATTGAACTCGGGACCCAAGTCTCACTGATGCAGCAGTAGAGAAGTGGGACTTCAAGCCCTGAGTGAGCAGGGATTTAAAGGGAAAGTTCGTGAGCAGGGGGTTTCCATGGCAGCAAGCAGGGGGGCACATGTCTTGACGTTACAGGATTAGGTAAAAGTTAGAGGGGCAAGATGACCTTCTCTGAGGCACATAATCACAATTGCTAAGGCATATAATCACAATGGGTAGAGCATATAATCACAGTGGCGATTTTTCTAAACTATATCTGAAACATTGGGGAGAATTTTCCCACCTGATTCTCAACTGATTCCCATTGATTATTGCCAGGGAGATTGTCTCTATTTTCTATGAAGCATTTATTCTGTATTATTTCCTGGAGGCCATTGCTAGGAGCATTAACTTTGTTTTCTGCCAAGTGTACATTCTGTGATATTTCCTGGTACCTGAATTCAGCTCCCAGTCAAGAGGGCTCATTATTCAAAAATGGAGTTATACTCAGGCTAACTTAAACTCTTCAAGGTGTACCATTTGACAAAATATCTGTTTAGGGGATAGATTGAATCCTAAATAACTGTAAGGATCTCTTGTTTGTACCTTTTCAGGTGCTATTTGTAATCCCTTCTGTTCCTGGGCATTTTTAATATCTTTGAAACATCCCATGACAGAAATTTCATCTTTATGAGCTATACGAATGTCATCCGTGTAATGAATAATGTAAATATCCTTCCAAATATCCCTAATTTTAGTTACAGCAGAAGCCACGAACTTCTGACACAGGGTAGGGCTGTTAGCCATTCCCTGAGGCAACACCTGCCAATGGTACCATTGAGATGGCTCTCTAAGATTAACAGAAGGCACACTAAAGGCAAATCTAATGCAATCCTCAGGATGCAAAGGAGTGGTAAAAAAGCAATCCTTTAAATCTATAATAATTTTATAAGTAGTAGCAGGAATGACTACAGGTGAGGGTAAGCCAGGCTGGAATGCTCCCATAATTTGCATAGTTTCATTGATTTTTCTTAAATCTTGAAGAAGGTGATATTTGCCAGATTTTTCTTGATAACAAAAATAGGAGTTATTCTCCAAGGAGAATTAGAGGGCTCTATATATCCAGCTGGTAGCTGTTCCTCAAAAAGGCGTCTAGCAGCCTTTTCTGAAGTTAGGGGCCATTGATCAACCCACACAGGCTCACCTGAGTACCCAGGTAATTTTGTTTGCATGGGCAGCAGACTCGTTGATGGCCCTCACTGAGAAGACCCCAACCCCTTTTTTTCTAATTTAGGCTGAGGAATCATTGGAGAAGGGGTTCCTTGAGCTTCCTTTCCTAGGCAAATGGCCTTGCTTAATCATCTGCATAGTCACAGCATCATTGGGACACCATCTGTCCCAAGACATCTCTCCCCCATAAATTAACAGGCAATCCTTTAATGATGACAGGTTTAACAGTTTCTGAATTTCCTTTCTCATCTTTCCAAGTAAGCATTTCAGAACTTTATTCAGTGTTTGGAGAATGCCCAATTCCTTGAAGGTGGGTAATGGTAGGCCCGCTAGGCCAATTCTGGGGCACCAATTGGCAGATATGATACTAACATCTGCTCCAGTATCAATTAGTCCCTCAAACCTTTTACCATTTACACTTAATTTTAAAATGGGGAGCTCTTGTTTCAGTGCACAAACCCAAAAAAAGCCCTAAAGGAGCCAAAGCCATTTGTGCCACAGCCCTCTCTGTGTCCTGTTACTACTTCTATTATTATTTTAGTTAAAGACAGTAAGATCAATTGAGCTATGCGCATCTGAAAAGGAATGACTGAAACTCCAGCTGGGGAAGCTCCCATACTCCTTCTCTCTCCAGTGTAATCATTATCTATCAGGCCTGGTTGGACCTGAATGCTCTTGACAGTGGCAGACTTCTTCCACTATAAGACCCATAGTGCCAGGAGGTAATGGGCCATGTATTCCTGTAGGCAAAGTTTGTACCCTCATTTCAGGAGTTAATGCTGTGTAGGTGGTAAAACTGGGGTCCAGTCCTGCACTTCCTGGGGTTGCTCTGATAAGTTCAGAAGTGGATTGGCATTGCTTTGAGGCCCAAGCTTCATGACCCAGTGTGCCTCTTTGCTGGGCTGAGGGACCCAGGGCTGGCCCCACTTCCTGTTTCCCTGATCCTGCTTAATAGTTTGACCATTGACATCCTCTTTTGATCTGCATTCATTGGCCTAATGTCTTCCTCTTTTACATTTAGGGCACATGCCTGGCTGCTACCCTTGAGAGCCCAGACAATTTCTTTTTACATGGCCTGGCTTGCCACAAGAGTAACAGTTTCTACCTTTATCCCTCTGTGCTAGCATTGCAGAGGCAGTAAGTCCCTGCATAGCAGCTGCCATTGCAAGGCCCTGTTGATAAGATGGCCTGATGTCAGCACAAAGGCGTATATAACCAGACAAATCAGTCTTAGCTCGATAAGGGCAAATGGCCGCCTTACAGGCTGTATTGGCATTTTCAAAAGCTAATTGTTTCACGAAGGGAATTCCACTATTTGGGTCTCAAAAAATTCTTCCTGCTGCCTTCAAAAGCCTGTCAACAAACTCCTGGAAGGGTTCGTCAGTTCCCTGCTTAATGCTGGCCAGGCTAGAACTTAATTCCCCTTCAGAGGGAAGACTTTGCCAAGCTCGTAGCTCAGCTGCGGCTATTTGAGCATAAACAGCTGGTAGGTAATTGATTTGATTGTTATTTCCCTCATATTGGCCTTCTCCTGTCAACATTTCTAAGTTCCATTCTGGATTAACACCCTGCTTGGGTGTTAATCTTTTAGCATTCTCTCTGAATTCAGCTGCCCATAACAAGTAGTCACCTCCAGACAAAGTAGCTCTAGCTACAGTTTTCCATTCTGTAGGAGTCAACTTACCTTCTGTAGTTTCAAACAAGGCTCCAGTAAAGGGGGCAGTAGGGCCATATTGCAAACAGCCAATTTTAATTCCTTCAATTGTTTGAATTCAATTTGCTGATATTGCCTAATTCTATTTCCTTGACTGTCTAAAATTTCAATTACTGGGTAAACATATCCTTCATTGTCTTCCCCTTTCCTTGCTGCAAGCTTAACAGCTCTTTCTACCGGGGACAGATAAGATCCCTGGACACCTTTCTTCTTTTTCTCCATATAAGGAGGGGGACAGCTAAGGCCCCATGGAGGCCAGACAAGATTATGATATTTGGCTGCTTCTTCCTCTAATTGAGCCTTGTCACCAGGATCTAATGGCTCATTTTCTTTATCACTACTACTCTTAGAGGCAGATTGCTGAATCTGTTGTAAAGTCTCTCTGTACACCAGCATAGATATTTTTCCTTTTTGCAGGTTCTAGTGGAGCCGAAGGAGTGTTAGACCCAGTGGCCCCTCTCAGTGATGATCTTTCTTCCCTTTCAGACAACCTTTCTTCCTTTATTTCTTTCTTGTAGTTGCTGTCTTACCTCAAAGACAAGCTCTTTAGTCTCCTCATCCCCATCTTCCTTTCTGAGGGCCTCATTTATGACAGCCCAGAGAGCAAAAGTAAAAGGACCTGCTTCCTTTTCCTGTAGTTTTTTTACCCACTCCGTCCCAAACAGCTATATTTAAAGTCCCACTTTCAGGAAACCAGGGAATATTAACATCTACTTGATTTAAAAAATCCTCAAGAGTTCGACTTTTAAACCCAACTCCCCATGTTCTAAGTAATTGCTTCAGCGTCTTAATAAACATCCCCCTACTAGTGCTTTGTCCCATAATTGTGCTGTCTGGCCCTTACCTTACACTCTTGATGATGTGCTTTCGTTCTGGCCTGATGGACATCCTAGGTCACAGCGTTCCTCAGCAAATCCCTCGTCAGCTTTCCAGGTTTCGGCATCACCTGTAGTCGCCCGTGACCACCAATAGGAACCACCTGCACACAGGGCTGGGAATTAAGAGAGACAAAGAACACCAAGACAGTGCTCTGATCAAGGTGCATCTTTATTGCGGAGCAAGAACCACAAGGGACTTTCTAAGTAACCATAGCAACCTTAACATCAAAGACAGGCTTATTTTCTAACAGCAGCCAAAAGAAATTTACCTAAGCCAAACAGGAAGTGTCTGCTGAAAATAGCAAGTCATCATGACTTTCGCGTATGTGACCGCCTCAGGTCAATGGAATGGCTGCCTTAGGCTTTGATCACTGCTGCAGGCCAGGTAGCTTTGATTGATGTGGAGGGCTGCTTTTGATCACTGCCATGAGACACCAGCCACCAGAGCAATGAAAATCATTGAAGACCCTGTTACTTTTCCCAGCCATTTAGGGCCAGTGGGTGCCCCTGGGGCTCTACCAATCTCCATCAACAACAAATGCAGCCATCTTCTCCAAACCACTGTGCAAGTTTCTGTCTGTCAAGCCACCATACCAGCTCTGGTCTCTCCAAACTGCTACAGACCACACACGCCACCCCATACTCTGCTCACTCAGAGTTCTAGATCTCATCCCTCTCTGTGCAGAACTTAGCAGCTGGCAAAGGGCACGCCCCCATGAGACAGTTATCAGCTCTGGGTAGACTAATGCCCAAATAAAATCCCACACTTGGGATTAAAACAAAAACATACTTACGTAATATAACTAAGGAAACCAAAACTGCCCTTACAGTGTATCGTGTCCACAGATGCATCAGGCTCTTCCCATTTGTAGGTATGTGTGAAGATGTGAGAGCAGTTGCCTATGCCTACATGGTGAGGTGCGGGGAATTAGTTCTCTGTCTTGTGGGAGCCTGCCATCAAAAGTTGAACAGTACCCGAGTGGGGAGTGAGGATTGAAAGAAATAAAGCAAGACACAAGAGATTAAATTAGCTAGAGAGGACTGTCACATCAGTGCAAGGATGGGGTTCACAGAACAGTCAAACTTGTTTTCTTAAACAACTTCCCTGTATAGCAGATATAGTCCAACATTACACAAACAAGTTAAAGGAACTTGGTAAAATATCCTGCTTATCTCTGTTCCAGGGTAAAGGCCAAAGTGAAAAAAATGTTTTTTGCTGAATGCTCAATAACAAAGAAGCTTGCCAAGCAAGCAGCTCTCCACAGTGGGACCTCTTATTGCTTTAAAATTGTTTTACCTTCTCCAATATCATTTGAATGGTTTGTCACTTACTTTCATGGTTACCTTTGTATTGCCATAATGTCACTGAGGTGTCAACTCCCAATAACAACACCGAGACTTTCCATTACTTCGCCTCAGTCTGTGTCTGTTCAGTCTCTCCATCTTGCTGGTAAAATGCCCTTTCTTCTTTCTGGAATTTCTCCTTCCCCTGAAGTCCTGCCTATCTCCTCCTGTCTAGCTATTGCTCATTCAGCTCTTTATTTCACCAACCAGAAAATGCCTAAGGCACATAAGGACAAGGAAACATTTTACAAAAAATTCTCCGAAGACCTTTAGGTGGGAGAATAGGGCAGGAAAAGTCGCAGTAGCTGGGTTGGTCCTAAGGAAACCGCAGGATTGCAGCTTCAAGGGTGGAGCATGGGGTCAAGTCAAGAGGGCTTGTTGGAGCCTTTAAGATTGTGGTGGGGTTATTTCAGCCTTTAAGAGTACCAGAGGGGTGCTGGACACTTAACTCTTACTTCCCTGGACTCAGGGAAGCACTTACACTGACCGAATGGGAAATTTGCCTAATTGCTGTTGTAGATGGAGTGCTGAATGGTTTGTGAGTCTGTTGTTCAGATGAGGGGTAGGGTCCCAGTGCAGCTCAGACTCCCCCTAAGGGGAGAACAGGGACCAGGAGGTTTTATCTTAGAACAGAAATTAAGTATCACAGGTCTGAGAGGGACTGTTTCCCTGGTGCAAGTGTTACAGCTCTGAAGGGAAAAGTATCCAGGCAGTGGGGAACCGAGGACTACCATAAAGTCACACCACACAGCAAAACTCACAAGAAAGTCACTTGGGGGTGGGGGTGGGGGGCCCTAGGAGGCTGGCGGCTTCTGCTCATAGGAGAAATGGCCAAGACCTGAGTCGAAGACAGGGCTTCTTATGGGGAGACCTTTCCAGGGTGGCCTCAGATTGGAGGGATTATGTGGCCTGATCTTGGGGCAAGTTTAGGAATTGGTGGACTTCCTAAAAACTTTCTAATTGTTCTTTGTGAGTTTCACATCACAAACCCAACCCCACTCACCTCCCTGTACCCTTGTATGCAATTTGCCCTTGAAGCCTTCCACCCAAAAGAAAGAAAGAAAAATTTCATTGTGGAAGTATGTCATAGTGTTTCCCACAGTCTGTTATTTTGTCCACATTTCTTTGCTTGCAGATGTTCACTGCAGAGAGTCATTGGTCTCCTTGGAGGGCCCTCGCTTCTTTGCACTGCAGTACTGGGACCTTGTGGGGACTACTTCAGCTAGCCTGTTGTTGCCCTGTGTCATGGAGATCTGCAGCTTTGGTTCTCTAGAACTTACCTTTTCACACACCTCAGCAGTTCACAAATGTCATGCAGGTTGGGGTGGGCCTCCTGCATCTGGGCCTAGGAGGCACCTGAGCTGGTCAGCCTGCCTGCTCTTCCTCGCCCACACCACTCAAGCGCTCCAGCACTGCCCCCTAGCTCACCCAGTGCCACAGGCAGCAATGGGCAGAGTGAGTTCTCCTGCTCTTATGCCTTTGAGACCATCTCATCTTTGCCCATGCCATCAGGGCCAGCTCTACTGCACTACCCAGGTGCGTGAGGTGCTGTAGCAGCCAAGGGACTGAACCAGCTCCGCAGCTTTCACACCCTCAGGGCTGGCTTGCTTCCACCCAGGGCCAGCTTTGCTTTACTGCCCATGCAAGATGTAGGGCCCGCTACCGAGCTGCAGCTGCCGAGTGAAAGGGTCAGCTGTCCCACCTGCCATAAGTGGTAAGGAGACCAGTGGTGAAAGATGATGGCTGTGTCACCACATGGCAGTGACAGGGCCAGCTCTCCATGCTCACACTTTTGGAGCCTCCTCAATGTGCCACTCCTGCAAGCAGGGCCAGCTGCACTGTGCTTCCTTGGCAGTGTGCGGGGTCTACTCTCCCAAGTACTGCCGCTGGAAAGGGGTAGGCTGTTCTCCTGTTCTCATGCCCTTAGTTCTCCTGAAGTGCACAGGGGAGGGGGGGGGTCAGTTCTGCATAGACCTCAGACATGGTGCCTGGTGGCAGTGTAAGTGCAGCTCTGAAGGAAAGGTACCCGGGAAGGAGACAAAGTCATACTGCACACCTAACAGAAATTCATCGGGAGGGAAAACCCTAAGCAAGTGGCCGCTCTGCTCGGGGAGAAGCGGCAAGGAATTGAACAGTAGGCAGGGCTTAAGGAAGATTTCATAGGGGCCAGAGATTTCCAGAGTAAAGATTGGTGGGTTTCAAGTCCTATGCTTGGGGAGCTCAGGGACTGGTGGCATTTTTCACTCCTTTTCCTATGCCAGGCCCATGGGTCAGGACAGGAAGACCACCTCACCGTCCTACTCTGACTGAGACACCATTGCGTTGGAGCTGCCGGGGAGGCTGGAGAGGAGGTTTAAGCCACCCCAGCATCTCCTGTGATGGTACCTGACTCAGGTTGGGGTGGGGTTGGAGATATGGAGGCAGCAGCTGTCACTGCTGCATGCTGCTCAGGCGCTACCGGCAGCCCCGACCGGGGATGTACGCCTGCCCCTTTGGTGGTAGCAGACCACCCCCTCTGCTGGAGGGCCACAGACCCAGACATGGCCCTCGGTAGCAGCACAGACCGGATCCTCACTCTGGCTTTTCGTGGCATCACCTGCTACTCTTGTCTTGAGTCTCCCCTACTTTTGAGTCTCTGGTTATACCGCTCTTCATTGTGCACACATTCTTCTGCTTCTGTCTCTTTCATTTCTCCACCACTTGTTTGCTCCTCTTAGTGTTGCTCAGGGTCTCTTGGTGCCTGAGGTTATCTGGAGTGGTCTCAGGATTGCTAATCCTCACCCATGCAGTGTAGCACAAGGCAAGCATCATCTCAGGCTAGCCCCCTGTCAGGGCCCCAGTGGCCCTCTCTGTCAAAAATAAAACATTTTTAAATGCTATATTCTGAAGAGGAGGTTTTTGAAGACATCTGTTTATATATAGTATATCTGAATAGGCAAATTTTTTTCCTATTTATTCAACCTAGGAAAATTCCTGAAATTAAAACTAGTATGTGTTGCTCCTCTTCCCAAGGGTCCAGCCCGGGAGTGAGGGCAGGGCGGGCAAGCCGAGGGGTTGAGAGGCACAGGAGTCACTGCATGGACACCAGGAGTCAGGTGAATGCAATCCTAGGGCGAGTGGATGCAGGCTCATTTATTTCTCAAGAGAGGAATATATAGCTTTGGATGGCCACTCAGGCTCCTCTACACCATCTCCAAGCCGGCCAGCGGGTGTTCGTCTCTGGGTGCGCTCTCCAAAGTCAGGTCATGTCATTTTCACCCAACTGCTTCTGTAGTCAACGTCTGTGGAAGCTGCCCCAAGCCACGGGCCCTAATGGCCCTTTGCCAGGAATGCCCACAAGTATCCTACATGACCCTAAGTTTGGTTGACTAACTGCTAACTTGTATTTCTTAACTATCCTAAATAGTTTGTCCAGTACTATAACTTTACATTGCATTACAAGAGTGGAAACATAAATATGTAGTAATATTGTAGCAGAATATAATCTTAAGTCTGTATTAACATAGAGTCCATACCAAGTGTAAAACATTTGGCTGCTCATGCTTTTTAGTAGATTAAGCAATCAACTTTTTAAAAAAACTTTCTGTATACCCCTTTTTTCATCCCTCTTCCCCTCTCATCCCCCTAATAACAAATAGGTGAAAAAGGATAAGGGGGTGGGATAAAAAACCAAAAGAGATCCCTGAATCCAGCCTCCCTTACTTTATTTTCTCCTTGACCAAGACTTGTGACTTTCCCACCTTAAATAATGACAAACATCCATCGCCCAGCAAACAATCAAAAACCACCCAACCCATCTTTTGGGAATGCATTATCACTCTCTAAAATTGTGTCCTACTATCTGGGGATATCGTCTCTTTTGGGGTTCCTAAGAAAATTGGGATATTGGCCAGTCTTAAGAAAGAAAAATGCTAGCTGTAGCAATTACTGTACTTTGTGATGTGCAAGTGCAGGGCTTAACTGAAGTCCTGACTCTAAAGTCTGAGTCTGGAACAATGGAGTCAGCTATTTTTAAGCTGTCCTAGAAGCAAGTTTTGATGAAACAGCTATTGAGGCATTCTGAGGTTGGATCAAGCAGGATGCTGGAATAAACATGTCTCAGCATTCTTCTTAGCATCCTAAGAGGGTGAATTTTGTCAGAGCCATTTTAACTTCTCTGATGTCTGGTTGGATTTCTCTGTGAACCTATGTATTGTCAGAGGTAATACTCATTTCTGCATTAACGCACGTATGGAATGTGCCGTGCACACAGTTCAACTAAAGATGATTCTCTGCTCTTTGTGCACAAAGAGCCTATAACCAAACCATAACATAAATTTGGGTGGAATCTATAGAAGCTGTTTTTTAAACTCTACTTTGTTTGGGGGTTTTAAGCCTCTACCTGCTTTCCAACCCCTTGACCGACCCTAAACAGAAGAGAAAAAGGATAGAAGGGAAAGGAGTTGTAGACCTCTTCAGACTTAGTTCCGGCTGGTAGGGTCATCTGGTTCTTGTGGGGCATAACAGTCTCAGTCATCAGCATATCTAGCAGTCCAGCAAACAGCAAACGCAGCAGGATGAGCAAGCAGCCTTATTTCTCCTCCGTCTGTCTCCTCAAAACTCTTGCACCTTCTCTGTCCAGGCTCTTGTATTTATTCCTTCTCAAGTCCCCACAGTTCCAGTATCTGCAGCTGGCAAAGACTAAGACCCTCTCCGAGTCTCACAAGGCTGCTACTGGCTGACAAAGACCACGGCCTGCACAAGGTAGTTACCAGCTGTGGATAAACTAAGGCAGTTCCATATCCCACATTTGGGAATAAAACAAAACCATATTTACATAACGTAACTGAGTTCCTAAAGAAACTAAAACTTCCACTACAGGCATCCACAGTTTTTCTTCTATTGAAACAAAGGCAAAACCACTTCCATTCTGAAGTTAGAACATGCTAAAAGATAGCCTGTTCTAATTCAGAAGTTTTTATCCATAACCCAATGTCTTAGCAACTGTTGTTTTTTTTTTTTTGTGCATTACTATTTAAAAACTATAAAGTCAAAGCAGTATGTAATCTATCTCTTGGGGTCTTTGTTACCGCTTTTTATTTGTTAGGCATATCTTTTAATGTGTGGTTAGTTCTCCCTACAACTGCTTGTCCTGTAGGATTGTGTGGCATACTTGTAATGTGCTTTATGTTATAATATGCAAGGAATTGCTTCATTTTACTAGAGACATGGAGCATTGTCAGCTTCAGTTTGCAAAGGCATTTCTAGGATAGCCACCCTCTTCAGAATGTGTAATTTTTCAATCTTTTTTTTTTTTTCAGGACTTGAGGCAGAAGCCCATTGGAATTCTAAATATGTATCAGTAGTATGATGTCAGTAGTGTGATGTATCAACACACGTGTTTTAAATTTTCAATCTCTACCAAATGAAACACATAGGCTCTTGTATGGCATCGCTCCAAGGTGACAGCAAGCATAATCTGTACTCTTAACACAGTGTATTATATCTCTGTGGGTTGCTATTTAAGTTCTTGATAACCCCATGTATTTCTCTCATTTCTCTCTAATTCCCTTAAGACTAGGGAAGATGATCTTAGGTTTTATAGTGGATAGACTGTTCTTTTGCTGTCTTGTTACATGGCAGTGCTTTCGACTTTGGATTCATTTATAATTTCTTCGTGATTGAAATGATTGTATGCATTTTCCTCTCTTGTTTGTAACTTAGCAAGGATGTTTTTAGTCCTTTATCTAAGTCTGCCTTTGTTGGTCTTCCTCACAAGGGTCCAGCCCGTGGGGTGAGGACGGGGTTCAGGCTGAGGGGGTGAGAGGTGTGGAGTCCCCGCATAAACTTGGGGAGTTGGGAGAATGCACTCAGAGGGTGAGCAGATGTGGACTTGTTTATTCCGAAAGAGAGAGCATGTTATATAGCCTTGGGCGAGCAATCAGGTTCCTCCACACCATCTCCAAGCCGGCCACTGGTGGTTCAGCTCTGGGCAGACTCTCCATGTCAGGTCACGTACTTTCCGCCCGACTTCTGCTGACCTGCACTACTGTGTCTGCACAGGCTGCTGCAGGCCATGAGCCCACATGCCTTCTTTTGATTTTTCTTTAAAGAAAGGACATATAATATTGTCATCGTTACTGAAAAAAAATCATTGTATGCTGATCATCGAAACAAACTCATGGGATCCAGATGGATTGTGCCGTTGTGTTTCTCTCCACTTTTAACATTTCCTTCAGAGACTTTCTCCCTACGACTTTCTATATTTCTCCCTATGACTTTCTATATTCACTTTATCTCCTTAGCATGATTTTAAACATACCTCAGAGGCTTGTGTCTGTGTTGTTCCTGGAGGTTAGTTTGTGCCTTGCTCTGTGACTTGCCTCACCTCCGCTGTTCAGCTAGCTCATTATGCTGTCTCTCGTCTCCTATTCTGCTCATAGGGAAGAGACAGAAGGGGTGGTGTGGGCACCTGCCAGCAGTTCTGGGCCCACAAGCCCTGCCACCCTGGGCTAATCCTGTTCTCTGTCCACTCTGCCAAGGTGGCTCTGGGCTGTAGTACACCGTTTTGTGAGGGCACACCCTGGTTTTCCATGGACCCAGGCTGCTCAGTCAGCTCTGTCAGCCATCAGCTCAGTTAGCTCGTGGGCCTCCTAAAAAGGCCATGCCTGTAGTGTGCACTGGGGCTTTCTGTTCACCCTATCTTAAAGAGATCCTTCCAACTTCCTAGGAAACTCCTCTGGGAAGTATTTTCTTTTTCATCGGGTTCTCAGCCTGGGATCTAAGAGCCTGTACTTTGGGCACCATTTAAAGCCACCTGCCCCCAGTTCCAAAATAAAATACAGAAGCTTAATATTAGTAACAAACACTCGGGCCATAAGCTAGGCTTGTTCCCTGATAAACTCTTTAACTTATCCCTTTTATTTGAACCTGAGTTCAGTTACCTGCCTGATACGCTTTCTTCATCTCCTTAGGTTCATCTCCTCTGGGTTCCAGTGCAAGAATCCCCTTGACATCGGATGTTCCTCCTTCCAATCCTGCCTTAGCTTATTGGCCATTAGATTTGTATCGACAGGTGATGATTCCACACAGAACACAGGAGATTATCCTTACAGTGAAATTAATGAGGAAAGGTTTTCTGACATTGTGGTTAAATGTGCATTTTGGATAGTAAGTTGAAATTCTTAAGGTCTGGGGGTCCTTCAGAGAGTCACCAGTGTTGTAGGAGGTGATTAATATTTGCTAATAATTATCTTTTAGTAATGCTGCTGTTAGTCCTAAACAGCTGTATTACCAAATCACCACACAGAGACTGGGTTTATTTAGTTAACCCAGAACACAATGCTGGGCAATAGTTACTCCATCCTAAACCTCCAAGCCCTCATAGTTTCCTAACATTTAGATTTTCCACATTATACTTGCTTTTTGTGATAACTTAGGTCCAATCCATCTCTCCATGTAGATCCAAGATCTCTCCTCCAGCTCTCTCTCCTCACTTTCCTCTTTCCCTGATCTCCTCTCTCCCACTCATTTCCTGCCCTCTAGCTTCTCTCCTCTTTTCTGTCCTCTGGCTCCTCCCAGCTCAACATTGTGTCTAGTTGCTTTATTTGGAAGTTTACACCAAGTTGAGACAGGATGCTTAAGAATAAGTATCACAATGCAATGTCTGGATTGAAACCAGAGAGTTGGGGGTGAGAAATCAGCATTTGAATGAACAAGGGTAAGATGTGTACATTCCAAAAGAACGTTATACCAACACACCAGTCTGACCGTGTAGAAGTTTTAATGAAGAATAGACTTTATTGTCACATACTGACACCGGCTGCATGATGTCAATACTACACCTGAGATTTTGTATTCTCAAGCTGCAGCCCATGTTAGTCAGGGGTTTCAGCAGACAGGCCTGTCTTATCTGGGCTTGGGGTCTTTAGTCAGAATACTTTTTATCACTATTTCCATTCCCTATTTGTCATTTTTAAGTTGTTGATCTCCTCTTGGTCTGTCTTTGGGGATTTGCGTAAATAAACTTCATTTTTTTTAGTTTTTCTAACCAGATGGAGTTTAGATTTATAAAACATTTCCTTACAATGTTCTGAAATTATGTCTATTAAAATGTTTACCTTGTTTATTTGGGTTGTCTCCCCTCCACCACCCCATTATTATCATTATCTATCTATCTATCTATCTATCTATCTATCTATCTATCTATCTATCATCTATCTATTGTTAACTGGATCAAGGATCTGAGAAATGGGACCATCCCAGACTAGAAAGAAAAACAACTGGACCTTGAATAAGGGCCAGCTAAGAAAGAAGAACAAGTCAGGCAATTAAGGGCTACTAAACCTTGAGCAGAGGCCAGACCAGATGGCCCTCCTCAAAAGACTGGATGAGCTTGTTTTAAGATAAGAAACCTAGGGGCTGGGAGGACTGTCCTTGAAGCTGTAAGCTGCCAGCTGCAAAACTGCTGTCTTTTCTGCTGACTAGTCAATGTAAAGATATATGTGTGGCCTGATTTTTAGGTATAAAAACTCTGTGCTTTGTATGCTTGGGGTCGTCTCCTGCTTTGAAGGGACGACCCCCATCGTGATTGGAATAAACTGCCTCTTGCTTTTGCATCGAACCGTGGTCTGTGAGTCTCTTTGGGGAGGGAGCGGTACGGAGCCCCTGCATCGGGAGTGCAGGTTTTGCAGGTCTGTTCTGAAATAACCAGATTTTAGATTCAATTCTTTGTGTTATTTTCTTTGTTTCTGTTCCATTATTTCCCCAGATCTTATGTTTTTATTTTTATTTTTTTGCCATCTACTGGGTTTTGGTTTGGTTTGCTCTTGTTTTTCTAAATTCTTTGTTTTTGTTTTTCCAAATTCTTGAGATGTATCTGCAGGTCATTTACTTGTGTTCTTCCTTTTTTTTTTTTTTTCTTTTTTTTTAATGTGGGACATGATAGTAAATTTTAGGTTATTTTGACACAAGTTAAGAGTCACATGGGAAAGGCAAATACCTCATTCACTGTGCCGGGCCACATCTAGTCATGCTCTGATCACCTTTGCACTAGGAGCTGATGCCATCATTTGTACGTTTCATGGAGGTTTGAAGTAGAACACGGTTCCTGAAACACTCAGACATAATCTGTTCCTGCTCAGCCACGCTGCGCAAAGGGGTTTGAGAGTCATTCTTACTCGTTCCCAAATGCTTTGCTGGCAGTCAGGGTCCATCTTCCTTTCACTTTTCAATTGTGCTGGCCATATCCCTGTTAGCTGTCAGGTACTTCCTTTATGGGCTTGTATCATTCATACTTTCCTGACCTTTAGAGTTGCCAGGGTTCTTGTGCATGCCCACAGCACACTAGGTGGTAACTAACCCACTAATAAAGATAAAATGTGCTTTGTTGGCAGGAGTAGAGAAAAACACTTTAACAGTGCTCACATTGCTAAAACCACTATTCTGCTCACTTGCTTTGTAGCTTTGGGGGCGGGGGTGCCAGGCCTCCTCTCCTTTACCTTGTGCATACATGGTGGAGGCGAGGGTCAGAGCATCCACTAAATAAGTGTTATGTCCTGTGGACGTTCTTGTTAGAAATGAGGTGGGAAAGGATAAAGGACTTCTTAGAATATTTTCATTCATTGATGGTTTCATACACAGTTTATCTTAGTTATATCAACCCAAATATCCCCTCCCTTCCTGGACATGTATGTATGTATGTATGTATGTATGTATGTATGTATGTATGTATGGTTTTAACCTGTTGAGTGCAGTTAGTGCTGCTTGTATGTGCATGGGTCAGGGAAAATGCAGGCATAACTACGATGTTATGTCAAGGTAGTGTAAAATGAGTGAATTTTTCAGGATGTCAGGGCAGGCTGTTTCCAAAAAGTTAGATTTAGCCTCATGTCATATATGAAGGTAAATGAGTTAAAGGTTGTGAGTAGTGTAAAAGAGTGAAATCATAAGGCCACCATACTAAAATGTCTTCATGTTTAATAACATAATTGAGAAATCCCCACCCACCCATACCTCATAAAGCCTGAAATCAGAAAGGAAAAAGCAAAATTTCGCAGAAGGAAAGTTTAAAAGTCTAGAAAACCCATGGTAGCCATTTGAAACCTAAAACAGCGTATGTCCAAGTACACAGTGGTCTAGCAGAAGTCAGTGAAAACAGAGAAGCTCAAAGATGAAGGCCAAACCCCACAAATCAAGGAAATCAGGAGGTGGGGGAGGGGCAATAGTAGGGCGTGAGCCCAGGGCTCTCTGTTAGTTCAAGGGAAATGGAATAGCGCAGCAGGTTAAAGCCCAGGAGATTCCATGTTTGGCACCAGGGCTCTAGCAGTAAGGCGGAGTTCTCGTAGAGGGAATGTCACGCGCAGGAAAGGATAAAGGCAGATAGGCAGCTTTAGGGGGAGAAAGGTTGCAGGGGCCCAGAAGAGCAGTTTTGCGGCTCTGAAAACAGTGGGATGGAAACACGGCTCCAGCCTTTTTATCCCCAAATCAGCGTGGCAGTCCACCATGTGTTGTGCGCAACCACGGCAGCACAACGGGACCAGGAGGGACCAGGATCGAGCTACCTGGAATGCTTGCTGGGTGGATGGCTGTCCTGGCCCGTGGTTCAAAACTGTCCGAGTGTGGCATGGCCAAGCGGCCGTCAGTGCAATTCAAAAACCCTCTTCCACAGATAAGCTGCACAGGAAATTTAAAAACCATGTGGCGCAATTTAAAGCCGTCTGCGGCAGTGCCGGAGGGCAAATTGAGACCGGTTTCTGCGGCATGGGATCCCAAGGCTGGCTTACCCTACAGCAGTGGTTTAGAAGCAGGCTGTGTCCGAGTCCACAGCGGCAGTTCCGGTGGTAGCTGCAGTTCCAGCTGCAGCAGAGACAGGTAAAGGCAGAGCAGATGAGAGAAAGATTTGTTGTATGCGGGCATGAAAGAGAATGGAATCCCAGAGAAAAGACTGGGATTTCCCACTGGGTCATCTGCAGCAAATGTTAGTATTTATATAAAAGTGCCGTGCACACAGCCTATCGTATGTGAGCGTTTATTTGGAGGAAGGGAAGCAGAGAGTTAGGGGCTGAGTGAGCCTTTTATCTGGTGCCCCTGGCAGCGGTGCCCACTGATGACATCACAGGCGGCTAAGCAACCTAGGAGCAACCTTTGGATCCCCTGCTCCAAAGCTGTTTTCTTTACTTAGTGAATTGGTAGAGAAGACTGGCAAATGGTTCTGAGTCTTTCCTTTATTGGCTACTATTTCATATGTGCAGACCCTTCTTAAATTGTAAATTTCATGTCTGTGTATTTTACTGTGTGACATTTATACTGTTTTATTTTGTTTTATGTCTATTTTGGGCAGTTTGCTGCAGAGTTTGTGGAAGGTGAATCAGAAAACGGGGTGTAAATGTTCTGTATGCAGAATTGTCATGCTAAAGGAATCCTCGGGTATTTATTTGTGTATCTGCTGTGGTAACTATAACCAGCTTGCATATTGGAGTGTATTGATGTGTTGGAGTGTATTGCTGTGTCTCCATTGCTATGGTGAGGCCCTCTGGATATCCCTCAGTGCACAGGGCCTTACTCGGAAATATGGTGTCAATACACTCTTTTTCTCTCATCTTTGTGTCAGTAAAGTACTTGTGCTTAAACATCAGTTCATTCCTGAGTTCGTGGTTCTGAAAAAAACTAAATGTGTTACTAGCAGACTAATTTCATCACAGAAAAGTCTTGTTCATTAGAGGTTTAGGAAGGGGCAAGAAGCACTTCCCAGGCAGAAGTGCAGAAAGACTATAGTGGTTCCTGGGACTCATGTCTCAGAGGTCACCAATAGACCCAGCAGGCGAGAGTTAGACGAGAGAGAACAAAGTGTTGCTGCCGTAAGCGGCCCTCCAACACAGTACTCCGACCCTGGCCTGGTGGTGGCGTGTGTTTCTTCATTGTTTGAACGGACATTTCCTTCTGTGTTTACCTTAAGTCACCATACCTTGGTGTTATGGTCCCTCGTCCCTGCAGTCGGAAGCCCAGGCGCTTCACTGTTCTCATCTGGAACCGAGGGAACACCATCTCCCTAGTATAGTTCTTTTAGGAAATTACTGGATTGATACACGTCAATTCTTGAGAGTTCGGGAAGTTCCCTTTGGCTGCATGTCAGCGACAGTAACGTGACATGTCACAGCGGGACAGCTTGTGAGCATTGCGCAGGTCAGCAGCCAGTCCTCGAGTGCTGCGATGCAGATCCTGGGGAGGGCATTTCACCGCTGTGCCACATACGTATGGGGTTATCGCCATCCTGCATATAACAAATCGAGACTCGGAGATACCAGGTCACTGACTTGCCTGACATCACTCAGTGAGCAGCGGAGCAGCAGGTAGAAGAGTGAGAAGCAGCATGTCCTGTGTCAGGGTGAGCAAGCAGGAGAAAAGCCAGCCCAGCTTTTCCTGGTGACCCTTTTCCTGTGCCACGGACATTGTAAATTTTCTTTTTTGTTTTGTTCTCTGTTTTTGATAACAGGATCTGTCTGAGTGACTCGGGTTGGCCTCAAACTTTATGCATAGCCTAGGTTGACCTCAAATCACAGTAACCTCCTGCCTCAGCCTCCTGAGTTTGGTGTTACCGGCCACTGTGTCTAGCACCATTTTTCATTGCGCAGCAGCTGTCATCGTTCTGCTAGATTATGTACCATGTGAGAAGAGTGGGGAAGAGTGAGCCACGCATTCATGACTGAGAAGCGGAGGAAGTTCACCCATTCATCGGTTGACCTCACTGATTAATGAGCTGTGGAGGGAGTTCACTCATCTGCTCAGTTAATTTACAGGAGTGACGGGAAGACCGAATCGAATGTTTACGTGCATGGCAAAGCACAGTGCTGGGACTTTTCTTACTGCATAGGGTTCTTGTGATGAGGACTCTGAGGAAGGCACTGCTACCCCTGTTTACCACATAAGGAGGCAGAGCTCAAGCAAGTCGATGATTTTCCCCAAGTCACATACTAAGATGACCCAAGATCGCCCTTCATGGGCCAATTTTACTTCCTAAAATCCACCTAACAAGCTGTTTACTAGAATTTAAACTGCAGGACCAAAGATGACGTAGCAAGTTTGGTGTCCTCAGAACTTAGCAGTACTTTGTACCAAGTAGGTCCATGTGGAAGAAATGTGCATGGGCTGCGCTTCTGTCACAGGGTTACAAAATAGCCAAAGGCACAAAGACCAACACTGCTCCCAATGTGAAAGGAGGAGAACCGCCACTGTGTTCTATGTACTGTTCTCGGAGAGCAGAGCTAAAGAAATAGTTGTTAGTATCCAGCATCGGCTTGGGGCTTGAGACCCAGAAATCTTAAATGTACCTTTGAGTGAGGTCAGTGTGTTCAAGAGGAATGACCTTGAAGAGAATAATTCTTCCTGGGAGGGAGAGGGAGCTTCGATACTTCAGAAATACATACAGTACCCAACACTGTTAAAAACCTAACAGAGGCAAGCATTTAATGATAAAGTATGCTTGAATTTGCTGAGGCCCTCAGGTAAATGCTTCCTCAAGTGGCCCTCTTCTTGGTCCGTGTTTGTGTTTCATGGTTCCTCCTTCCTCAGCACTGCAACGGTCTTCTGCGTGTGAGGAGTGGAGAAGTGGGCCCTCCGTCAAAGGTTTCCTGATGCTGGCATTTCTCTAATACTCAAGTGTCACCGTTTTGGTCTTGAGATATTCATTCAGGGCTTCCTCACCTGGGGGAGAGAAGAATAGCATGAACAAAGACGGATGAGCTTCCTGGCCTGGGCTAGTGCTCCTCAGGTACGGGATCATCTGAGGGCTTGCCGGCTTGCAGGTGGATTCAGTTAAGTTCAGGGAAGGCCCTGACACTCCCATCTCTACCTCTCACACACTGTGGATGTGTGGACCATAGACCATGATGATGAATAGTAAAGGCTTAGGTAGCTACCAGGCCCTCTAAGGTAAGCTTTGGTCCCTAACCTTCATCCTGTTTCCCTGCTGAAGAGTTCCATCTGTTTCTCCATTTTCCAATCCTGTGACTGGTGGTGTCTGTCCCATTACATTAAGTAAAGCAGAGTACAGGGAGGAGGGCTTTGGGACATTCACTTTCAACTTACAGTGAGAGAGAGGAAGTACAGCTTACATTGCTGGCTAGAGGCATAAGACCACGTCTAGGCTTTGCCTGTTTCTATTTGGAGTCCAGGCAAGTTATCCTTATAGAAGCTAAGGGCGGAGCACCACAAGGAAACTAATGAACGTGGTACACAGAAGGCTGTCCAACTCCTGTTCCCAGCCCGCCCCAGGGCAGTGGGATCAAATATCTGTATTTTGTTTTTAAAGCCCATAGATTGTTATCTGAGGGGTAGCCACGATTATGACCACGCTGAACAAGTCTGAAAGGGATTTGGAGGACTATGAGGTAAACTATAGTAGTGTCTTAGAGTAAATCAGTCCTTTGGCTGTGAGCTGCACTGTCAGAACAAGCAGAGATGGTTGCTTCTATAATAAGCATTATCTAAGAAACCCTCCAACTGGGCTTTAGGCCCAGCGATGGAAAAGCTACTTTTTGTTCATTTGAATACACTGTCAAAAAACATGAAGAGAATGTAATACCCCAAATAAGCCAAGTCTGTAGATAAATTTTCAGATTCTGTTGAGACTCACAGAGCCCAGGCTAGCTTCACATTTGCTCTTGAACTGGGCCTCCAGGTTACAGGCATAAACACCATGCTCTCTCACTGTACGTGTGTTTTTGTACTTACTATTTTTACACGGTGGAGGGACTACACAGAGTAGGAGGTGAGCTCTACAGTTGGTCTCCTGCCTTTGACTTCTCTTCCAGTGCCTGTCTGCGTGAAACTGGGCCACTCACCCGGCCATTGTGAGCTCTGTTTTCCTGATCCTAACACCTCTTTGCTAGGTCCACTCGCTTGTGCTCACCAGGTCTGGTACCTGGGGTGCAGGGCCCTGCATAGCTTCAGGCTTGTTGGGGTGACGGCTGATGAGGAAGCATGTTGGTATCAAAATACCTGATCCTAGAGGCCCAACAGGCCCTGCTCATCTTGGCGACTCTGCAAAACTCAGAGACAGGACCAACTCCTGGAGCTACTTAGAGCCTCAAACTGTCTCCTTAGTTTCACCAAATCACACAAAACTAAACCAACTTTATACTAAAAGTCAGACTTTTAAAACACAAACATTTTACCCAAACCATTTCACCCCTTGAGATGGCTGAGTGGGTACAGGCACTTCTCAGGCCCAGTGACCTGAGTTTAATCTCCAGGACCCATGTGGCGATGAGAAAGAACCAACTATGACAATTGTTCCCTGAGCGCTACAAGAATGCCACATGCACTTACATGTCCACACAGATATGTGAAGTCTTAAGATGGATTCAGTGCTTTTTAAATTTTTTTCTGTGTCCTTTGTAAGCTGCTGTGTGGGAGACTCCCTCTAAAACAGTAAGGGAGTGGTGTGTGGAACTGTGTCTTTGCCTGACATAACCTGGGTGCACAGAAACAAAATGGGCCTCACGTACCTAAGTCTTTTCCAAAGCCAGACTGCTTCACCCCACCGAACGGGGCTGCCACGTCTGTCTTGTTATAGGTGTTGATGAAAACAGTACCTGCCTCTAGCTTGTCACTCACGTAGATGGCTTTGCTAATGTCTCTTGTGAAAACCCCAGAGGCCAAACCATACTCTGTGTTATTGGCTCGCTGCAGCACTCCATCAATGTCCCTGTAAGATGTTTCCAGAAGAAGAAAACACTCATTCAAAGTACAGTAAAACAAAATTTTGCATGAAGGTTTTTTTTTTTCCCCATGTTAAAGCAAGAAATCTCTGGCACCTGCTTAGATTTATTTTTTCTTTTAATAAATGAAAGACTCCAGGTCTACTCTGAAAGCTGCAAGAAATACTCTAAGCTCAAATACCTCACTCTTCACACATGCTGTGTAGTGCCTCTTTGCGTTTGACCTTTTTAGTCTTGGAGGATTGTGAGTTTCCTCTCCCTGGTTTTCACAGCATGTCTTTTGCTTGTGAGCCCCGCCTTTAACGGCTGAGCCATCTCTCCAGCCCCAGTGCGTCTTTTGTATACAACCCTTTTTTTCAGATCTGGGCAGGTTCAAAGCTCTCCAGTGTCTTGGCCAAACCCTTTCCAGATTCCACCATTCTGTCACCTTGGTCTCTGAGACACTGAACCTGAAGCTCGCTGATAGGCTGGATTGGCAAGCCAGCGAGCCACAGGATCCTGGTGTCTGTGCCTCCCCAGCTGTGAGTTTACACTCCTACCTTTTGGGTGGGTGTTGGGGATCAGAACTCAGGACTTCATGTTTGCACAGCGAGCACTTTACCCAGAGAGCCATCTCTCTGGCCCTTAGATGCTTCTAAGTGTTAGTTGACATATTCTTAGGGTAAGGCATGATTGTTGAGCACATGCTTTATGTACAGCACAAGGCAGAGGCAGGGAAATTATCTAGTTGAAACCTAAGGTACACAGTATGGCTAAGGAACACACCCATTCTGGAATTTAGAAATGACCATAATAGGCCCGAAGGATTCCTCCTTGGCAAGGTACATGTGGTCTTCCACGCTTGTGAACACAGTGGGTTCCATGAAAAAGCCTGTGGGGGGGGGGGAGAGAAAAAAGCATCAGTCATAGGTGAGATTATTTTCATCCTCAGTTCTCTTAAGAAGTTCCAGCCCCATCTCCAGGGCTAGCAAAACAAGAACAGGTTGGTGTTTCTTTTTGGCATTGGCCTTCCTGGCTTCTTTTTTTTTTTTTTTTTTTAATGGCTTTACTATGAAAACTTCAAACATGTTAAATGAGATAGAGAATGTACTTAATGAAGTAAATACTCCTATTTTACCATGTTGATTTTATATTTCCCCTGACATGTCTTAAAGCAAGACCCAGACTCCAGTTTTCACTTCCAAGCATTTTAGTAAGTCAGGCAAAAGAAAAGACATTTAAAAAACCATAACCACAATGGAGATTACCTCTCCGGAAGCTGACATGTTCCTTCCCTGTGCTTTGTTTTTACTTCCTTTCACTTTTTGGCTTCCCTTCTTGACTCCCCTAAGGCTGAAACAAGTCTACAGCTGCACTTACTGTCTCGTCCCTCACACCTTTACTTTAACGTTTCCTCCTGCTGCTCTACCCTTTCTGTTTTGTGTGGTTGAGAAAATGTGTCACTATTTCCCAAGGTTACCTGGAACTTGCTATATAGCCCAGGCTGGTCCTGAACCTCTTTCCTGCCTCAGTTTCTCAAATGTGGGAGTGAAAGGTGTATGCCACCCTGCCTGGCTATACCATAGCATTTTTAATTTGCCGTTGCTTTGTTGAGGCAACTTTTTTTTTCTCTATAGAGTGTAAGAAGAAGATGACAAAGGGGAAGGAGGGAGGAGGAGGAGAAGAAGAAGTGGTAGTACTTGGGGTCTGGAGAGACGGATCAGTGGTTAAGAGCATGTGCTCTTCTGCGAGAAGACCCAGGTTTTCAGGAATCTTCTGGAGGATTTCCAGCCTCTCACAGTGACTTAGAACCACCTGTAACCTCAGTTCCAGATGACCCAGACCCTCTTCCGACCACCACGGGCACCAGGCATGCATGTGGCGCATAGACATACATGTAGGTGAAACACCCATACACATATAAAAAAGATAAATCCTTTAAAAGACAATACTTTAAGAGTTTTCCTGCATGTGTGTATGAACACCATGGAGATCGGAAGTCCTGGCACTGGAGTTACAGTTGTAAGCCACCACGTGGGTGCTGGGAGCCAAACCAGGTCTTCTGCAGGAAGTGCTTGAAATCCCCAGTTCTTCCTTTCAGCTTCCAATACCTTGACCTAACACCAACCTCCAGAGACCACCATTTTTTTTCTGAATCTATAATTTCATATGTTAGAAAAGTACAAAATGCTGATTTTTTTTTACTTTTTTTTTTTTCCTCCCAAGGATTCTTCTGTGAAAATGTCCCCTGTATTACTACTCAATCTTCTAGAGATTCAGTTTATCCTGAAAACGCAGGACAAATACTTCTATTTTCCTTGCAACTACCAATATTTAAAATTAAGAGCCAGTGCACAGAAAAGGTCAAAACAGTAGTTGTCTCTGCCTTTGGAAGTCGTGGCGTCAGGCCTGCCTTGACAGCACGACTCCCTCAGCTCTGCTGGCTGAGGTTTAAATGTCAGAGGGAGATTCCAGACGACCGACCGCCAGGCGCCTTGGTGCACCATCAACCTGTTCCCTGGACAGCCAAGGGCGGGGCTCATCAAATGTCACGCCCCTTGCCCCCTAAAGCACTTTGTGCACATTTCACCGCACTCCACACAGGGGACAGAGAAACAGTGCGAGCCACTGTGCCCCGGCTTAAAAATGGCCAAGGAGGAGATGAGGATAAGGGGTTTGGTCCTATTATAACTACAGCTTGCTCTGGGGAGGTGGCTTAGAGGTAAGAGTGTGCACTGCTCTAGCAGAGGGTGCGAGTGCTGGAGGCTCACAGCACCTCCACCTGCGGCTCCCGGGGATTGGGTAGATCTGGACTCTGGGCGTCTGAATTCTTACGTGCACACCCACTCCTCTGCAAGGATGGCTGTGAAACAGGAAGCTACCCATCTGGCTTCGGGGTGGGGCACAAGCGTCAGCAGGCCTGGCCCCAGAGGTGCTCTCACCCGGCCTCTGCACCTGTCTTCCTCCGCACACCAGCGTGGCCCCCTCCTTCACCCCGGCATCACAGTACTGCAGCAGCTTCTCCAGATGGGCTTTGTGGTTTTGGGGCCCATGGTCTGTGGATCTGTCCAGTGGGTCCCCGATCCTCATCTTTTTGATCTCTTCCACCTGTACGGTACGCAGCCCACAAAAAACAGTCGCTGTTAGTCACGGCAGAGGATCCCTCCCGAAGAGTTGCTGCATGTATGTTGTTGAGAGCAGTTGACAGATGTCTGGTTATTGGCTTGTTCCAGCTGCACTGGAAGTGGGTCCTTGGTATTTCCATGTTATAGAAAGAGAAACTGAGGTCTGGAAGGGGTTAAGTGGCCTTCCTGGTCACACATTGTCACTCTACACTGCAGCTTTAAAGGCTAAGTTCTTAAGTGCTATTTTCGAACAATACGAACCACAAAATCCTGAATGTTAACCCAGTAGGAGCAAGCTGGCAGCTAGAGTTTTCGTAAACACAGCACCTTAGACTCTTGATGGCACAATACTTTCTAGTGTTTTTCCCTTTCAAACATGTAGTACTTTGATTCTCAAGGGACAGCCATGCCAGGAGAACTGCTGGAATGTTTTATGTAGCCCCGCTGGCTGAGAAGTCACTGTAACCAGGGCTGGCTGGCCTGCACCTGTAGGTTGCAATGGTATGACGAGAACCCATCACACTTCCTCACTGGCACATCTGCACTTGCTTGTCATCATTTTCTGACTGTAACTGCGCCTTCTGACTCTGAGAAGAAGGAATGGGAGCCAACATGACCCTATAAATTCAAATATAGTTCCTTACTAATAATCTCTTGTGTCTTACATGGAGCCCTGTGCTAGAGAGACGCTCTGTGAGAGAGGGCCATGCCTGCTTGCCTGTTCTTGTATCGCCAACACTGAGCAGTGTTTGATAATGCTAGATGCTCAACAAATAGCTGTTGAGCGGCTAGTGAGATGGAGCAGAAGGTAAGAATGCATACTACTCTTACAGAGGACCAGAGTTTGGTTCCTAGCACCCACACCAGGTGCTAGCAACAGCCTCTGACCTTCAGGACGTGTACACACACACACACACACAGACTCTTGGATGTGGTGGTACCTGTCTTTAAAGTTAACAATAACATTAAAGGAAGAGCAGGTGGATCTCTGAGTTTAAGTCCAGCTGCTTTAAATAGTAAGCTTTAGGCTACCCAAGGCTGCATAGCAAGATCCTACTTATGAAATAAAAGTCTTTAAAAAAGGAGACACAATAAATGAATACAAAAGGGGCCTGTGTGCTAAACATGCTTGTGCTGGACCAATACAAGTGCTTGAAACTTCTGGTCAGATCCTGCAAACCTCTATATATACATCTATACTGTGAGCTGGGATTACAAGTATGTGCCAGCACACTGTGTGTGTGTGTGTGTGTGTGTGTGTGTGTGTGTGTGTGTGTGCAGGCACGCACCGTGTGTACTCATTCTGTCACTGAGCCACTTAACCCCCGGCCAGCTCAATTGCTGGCTTGCATCTAAAAAGTCAGCAGTAACCTCGGAAGTGCTTTTCAGGAAAGAGCTGGTCCTGTCACGTGTGGCAAGCCTGCCGACGCTTACCACTCTGGTGACAAACTCATCGTGAATAGCCTCCTCCACGAACAGCCGCCCAGCTGCGATGCAGTTCTCCCCTTTGTTGAAAAACACCGCACCCATGCCCTGCAGGGGCAGAAGAGAAAGCCATGTTAATGTCGCTCAGTGAGTGCCAGTTAGACAGAAAGTGGCACTTCTCTTCATGTGAGTGCGTGTTCAAGTGTGCGTGCATGTGGAAACAAGACATCAGCACAGGAGTTTTCCTCAGTTGCTCTCCAGATTTTAAATTGAGAGCTCTCCTTGATGCAAAGGACCCAGGTTGGACTCCTAGCACCCGCATGGAGGCAGCTTACCACCTCCTCAGGCACCAGACACACACAAACTCGGTGCACAGATGTGCATGCAGAGAACACACTCATACACATGAAATAATGAAAATAAACCTAAAACACCATATGACAGTAAGCTGATGGAACCACCCCCTTCCACTCTTCTTCCCTTTGTCTTTTCTTTGGAATGTTCTGGAAAAGTCCTCAGGAGTGAACACACCCAGGGGTGGCTTGGCCTTGTGTCACTCCGTGTTACCCCTGTTGTTATCTGTCACTGCAGACCTCCATGCTCTGGAGGGTCCCTGCCCTGTGGGGTTTGGTTGAGAATGCTCATTCTGATTCCAGTGAGGGGCTGATGGGCAGAGACTGCTCAGCACAGAACTAGAAAGCCACACATGCCACTGGAGTCAGTCACTAGAAGGCTCTGACCCCTCATGCTGACCCTCCTCTGTTTCAGCAGTGAAGGGAAGATTCACCCAGTTTATCTGGTGCACAAAACACAGTTGAGCCTCTTGTGTTATACAAAATATGGTTCCAAACTTTGAAATGATTTTAATCCCTTAGGGCACAGAATTAGTAGGAGATCCTGTGCCCCCTCGCTAGCTTCATTTATGATGATGTATTAAGCTGAAACCAGGAAAGTGATTGCTGCCAAGGACTGTGGTTTTAAAGAGATAGAGCCTTGTGATGTTTATTCTGGTTCTGAGCTTCCAGGCTCACTAAGCTCAGCTGCCAACTATTCCTTGTTGATTGGTTGGTTGATTGACTGCTTCCTTTGAGAGTCTGGCTCAGGGCAGTCTTGACTTCAGTATGTAGCACAGGATGACATTGAACTTGAGCCTCCTGCCTCCACCTGCCTAGGTCATGCAGTTCTGGGAATCAAGCCCTGAGTTCATGAATGCAGAGGTAAGCCCTGCTAACTGCTTTTGATTCTTATTTTTAAAATCTTTTATGTTAGTTTTTGGAGGCAGGTGCATGAATGCTGTGTGTGTGTGTGTGTGTGTGTGTAAGTCAGAGGACAACTTGCAGGATGTGTTTTTTTCCTTCCATCATGTGTGGCGGTGAATGGGACTCAGGCTGTCAGGCATGGAGGCAAACCCTCAGCTGGGTTTGTTTAGGCAGTCTAAGCAGAGCCCAGCTTCTAGAACAGGTAAGAAGGAAGAAGCAGGCAAGATGCTAGCAGATAGGCAGGAGGTATTATAACATGCCATTTTAAAAAATTAAGCATTCTTAGGATAAACAAAAGGATGGCATTTCCTTATCTAGCTAAAGTTGATCCCATCTAAGACCTCCACTGTATGAAGTTTTTTTTAGAAATAGGCACCTCTTGCTTGGCTTTGCCCCACTTACCATCCGCACTGCCTTGTCAAGTTCACAGTCACTGAATATTATAAGTGGGGATTTGCCACCAAGTTCAAGGGAAACTTTCTTCAGGTTGCTCACAGCACAGCTAGAAGAAAACAGATAGGAAAGAGCAGGCAGGCGGTTCCCTCTCTCCCCTCTTCCTTCCTCCTCCCTCCCTTCTTTAATCATAAGTTACAACTACATGCAAGACAGAAAGGAGCCTCAGAAATGTTAGGAGCCTCATTTATGAGGAGGTGGTAATGCATGTAATTCCAGCATTCAGAGGGTAGTGGCAGGAGGATGGAGAGTGTGGAGGACAAGTCCAGTCCGGCCACACAGAGAAACTGTGTCTCAAGGAGGACAGGGGAAGGGAAGAGGAAAGAAACACGAAAGGGTGGCCGTTCACTGCTGTGGTGGGCAGGAAGTGTGTGATAGTAATGTCCTTTTTTGGTCCTTTTGTTTATTTTAAAGGATTTCCGTAACGTTTGAAAACCTATAGTCGAAGGGTGAAGATTCTCTTAGAGAAATTCTTTAAGAATTCAGCCATGTCAGGGCTGTAGAGATGGCTCAGCGGTTAAGAGCACTGTCTGCTCTTCCAGAGGGCCAGGGTTCAATTCCCAGCAACCACAAGGTGGCTCCTGACCATCTATAAAAGGGTTTAATGCCCTCTTCTGTCATGCAGGTGTATATGCATGCAGAACACTCATTCAGGAAAAAAAAAAAAAAAACATAAATAAAATTTTAAAACAGAGAACACACACAAACAAAAAGAATTCAGTTATATTTAGGTCTGCAAAGCAAAAGCCAGCCTGCTAGACCTGTGGGTGGGAACCAAATGTTAGACCAGCTCTGATTATTTACTGCTTTTGTTACTGTTGTTTTTTGTTTATTTGCAGAGTTGTGATAGTGATAAACCATGAGAAGGCTCGTCCCAGCACTCATAAGCACTCTTCCTTAGAGTGGATAGAATTGTAGGAAGAAGGAAAAATAGCCCACAAATTTCCCCCATGTCTCAGTAGTCATTGTTTTTGTCATTTTGAATGGATTGTTCTGGGTCTGTAACCTACCATATTTTACCTTCATGTTGGTTGTGTTTGTTTGTATTTGCCACGGAAGCATGTGACCACAGAGAGCTCTGTCTGCAGCCCATGGCTCTGATTTCACAGTGGGCATTAGAAAACTTACATTTGTGTATCTCACTACTTATCAGTGATAGAGAGTCAGTTTATCCATTTGATGTAGTTTTCCCTCGTTTTATTGTTGCTGTTTGTTTGTTTGTTTGTTTGTTGAGACAAGATCTTGGGGAGCCCAGGTAGCCTTCCAACTTGTTTCATAGCCAGGAACAAACTTTAGCTTCTGATCCTCCTGCCTCCCCCTCCAGAGTGCTGAGATTACAGGGTGGACCACCTCATCTGCTTTATGCAACTTTAGGACTCAAACCCAGGGCTTTGTGCATGCTGTTCAAGCACTCTACTGACTGAGCCATATCCCCAACCTTGGCTTTCCTTGCTTGGAAATGCTCTGTTGAAACCCAGGTAGCCGCCTGGCTGAATGGGTTCCCTACCTTTTCATGATCTGTTTGCCCACGGAGGTGGAGCCTGTGAAACCAAGCTTGCGGATGTCGGGGTGCTGAGAAAGCCGCTGTCCTGCGACACCCCCTGTAGAATTAATTAGGGGACAAAACACAACTCAGATATTACAGGGAGAGTGCGGGTTTGCATTTGCTGAAGTAGGTTGCTAGACTTGCATTTGAACCTGCAGTTTACATTTTCTGCATTAATTACAAACAGATTAAAACAATATCCTCTGTGCAATATCCTCCCCTTACGATAATCATTGGTTGTTATTTTCCAGGCCTTACTGGAAATCAAAATGGCCTGCCTTAGGGCAGTTTACAATGCTAGCCAACGTTCCTTACACCTCCCTGCACACTAGATTCCCTCTCTTAATATATTTATTACATGGTAAGTGTGTTTGTGCTTGGTGAAATGTATTTAGTTTTAATGCAGGCTGAGACTGCAGTGGGAAACAGCACCTAGCTCCTTGTGCCGCTCAGCAGTCAGAACGGAGCCTGTCCCCTGCAGGCTTACCTACCTGAGCCCGGTATGATGTTGATCACCCCCTTGGGAAAGCCCGCCTTCACCGTCAGCTCTGCAAACTTCAGAGCCGTCAAAGGTGTGACCTGAAAGTGAAGACAGTAATTACCTTCCGAAAGAGCGTGTCCTGGCCTTTCCAGGGCCCTGCTTCCCTTCGTGACTAAAAGAGCGCTCATTTGTGAGTGCTCATATGTGGAAGCCAGAGCAGGACACTGTTGCTGTCAGCGGCCTTGAGACAAGGTCTCTACCTGAATCAGAAGCTTGCTGCTTCAGCTATGCTGGTTGACCAGTAAGCTCTTAGCATGTACTGCCCACATCCACCCCACCCCTACCGCAGAGTGGGCATCTGTGCCCAGTCCTTACACTGGTTCTGAGAATTTGAACTCGGGTGCTCATGAATGCAAACCATGTGCTCTTACCTAATGAGCCATTTTCCTCAGGCCCTGAGAGCCCATCTTGTTTGTGTTTTACATTGCTTTATTGTTATTTTTTTATTTTTTTAAACATTTATTGTTATTTTTTTAATTCTAAGATAACTTCAGACTCATGGCAAAATAGTTACTAAAATAATTTTTAAAAAATTTCTTGTACATAGTTCACCCTGATCACTCAAATACTGTCGTTATTGCATTTCTTTAGCCCTCTCTCTGTCAGTCTTTCCCCACACTAACGTGGATTATCTAAAAGAGTGCTGTTTGATCTGTAACAGTGTCATATGCGGGGAGACCCAGCAAAGAATGGAAATGAAGTCTGTTTCCACCGACAGAGACACAGTAAACCAGCCGTGACTCACATTTAGGTCTGGACAGGAATGTTCAGTCTGCATGAAGATCACAAAGGGCATCAGGAGTGGCCTGTGGCTGAGCAGGCCCTCTCCGGGCCAACGGGAGCTCCCTGTGTCAGTGTGTATTTGCGGGGTTCCCTCACCGGCTGTGTGTGTCTGTTCATGGTCCCCTCTGCTGCTCATCAGCCCTGGAGGTTGCCCTGTGTGCTGTTGGCAGCCTGGCTATGAGGAATCACAGACTGTATCACCATTTTAACTTAAGGGGCCTTCTTAAAATGGACGAGTGGCTAAGGGACCTGGCCTAGAACCACACATCAAACACCGCAGCACCCAGGGAAAGAGCGATAGCTCCTCCTAAGGTGACAGATGCTCGAGCTTGGACAGTGAGGCTGAGACAGGGGCAGTGTGGAGAGACTGGGTGAGAAGCTGGCCCCAGACACTGGAAAACCAGTCTGCTATGGTAGCAGAGTTTTCAGTCCATTACGGTGCTGTAATTAAAGAGGGGACTGTGCCACAGACTGTTATTATGCCCTGGCACGGAGCCACCGTAGATAGACAAAGACTTGAACCCACTCCTGCAGCAGGATGTGGCTGTCATCGGTGCATGGACGGTCAGCTGCGTGGCACAACAAAGCTCGGCCTAGGCCGCAGGAGACACCGTCTTAACACCAACCGAGCACTGTGGATGTATGTTACCACATGTACACATGCTTCCAGGCGTGTATAGCCCGTGGCTCTTCAGCCGCTGCCTGCCAGGGTGTCTGCGCAGGTGGCCCAGCACATTTGAGGATGACAGTGTTACAGTCACGGCGTCAAAGGTTGTACGCTGCTGGACCTCACACAGTTGCCATAATTGCTAAGTTGTTTCACGTGCTTTTCTTTCATATTCTGTAGTTGCAAGATTTTTTGGTGCTGTAATGTGAATGGGGCCAGCAAGACGGATCAATCTTTAAGGCTGTTGGCACCAACCCTAGCGACCTGAGTTTGGTTCCCAGATCCCACCAAGTGAGAGGAGAGAACCAACTCCTGGGAGCAGCCCTCTGACCTCTATGTGCACACATAGGCTTCTCCCCAGCACACAACTGTTAAAAATAAGAATCTACCAACGATCCCTGAAGAGTTGCCCGTGAACCGTGGCAAGCTTGGAGGTGTGCTGTTTACAGATCTATGTGTGCTTTACGTTTGCAGGCAAGGGGACCCTCGGCTCTGCTCGCTGGACAGGCTCACCTGCGCAGGCTTGAGTACCAGGGTGTTGCCGGCTGCCAGGCACGCTGCGCTCTTCCAGGCCAGCATCATCAGGGGGTAGTTCCAGGGGATGATGATGGCGCAGGGGCTGTGGAGAGAGGGCCATGGCCTTAGCTCCCTCACAGCAGCACAACAGCCAAGTGACTCAGGGGCTCCCTCTCAGTCTTACCCAAGTGGCTCCTTCTTGGTGAAGGTCAGGTTGTGGTTTGGCCGGGCCTGATTGATTGGAATTGTAGAGCCCTAAAGGAGAGAAAGGTTTGTTGTGGGGTCTAGTAGAGTCACTGTAGCTAGGGTAGGCCTTAGAACGAAATCACCATTCTCCACTGTATCTAGGGCAGACACCAGAATGAAGAGGGTTTTTGTTTTGTTTTGTTTTTGTTTTTTTTTTTTTTTCAGAAGTACTTTGACCTCGAAGAAATCATCCCAGCCCCACATGTTGGATATTCTCAGAAGACAGCATAAGGTGCAGAGACCATCACTAGACCTTAGAGTCAGAACACTTAAGTTCTGGCCTGGCTCTCTTGCTGCAACGCAGGAGACGGCTCTCTCCTCATGCTTGTGTCTGTACTGGAAGGAGTAATAGGTGTCTGTTTGCTCTCCATGGTTGCTCTATGATCACAGTTTTAAAGTACCCCTGTAATTCATGCACTAGCAACTTAACCCCCACTGTGGAGGCAGGGCCTAATGAAAAATATGTGAGATGCAAGGCCCCACCCTTCAGAACGGGCTCATACTGCTACAAAAAGGCTCCTGGGGCCCAAGGAAAGGGCTCAGTGGGTAAAGGCATGTACTGTACAAGCCTGACTGGCAACCTGAATTTGACCCCTGGAAATCCCATCTGTAGTCCCAGCACTCTGATGAGTCGTGGATGCAGAGATAAAGAGTCCCTGGGAAGCTTCTGGGACAGCTAGCCTGGTATACACAGTGGCAAGAAAACAAGAGAGACCCTGCCTCAAAATAAGGTGGAAAATCAATTCCAACTCTCCAGAGTTGCTCTTACCTCCACAGACGTGGTAGCACACACACATTCACAGACGCACATTTGCACATGCATACACATGCACACAATAACAGGAAAGAAAAGCATTTGAAGGAGGCTCAGAGCAGGCAGGCCTGCCTTTCTGCGATGTGGGGGATCTGGCATTGTGCCTCTCCAGAGGCCAGGGGACTAATTCTGTCAGGGAACTGGAGGCCAAACCTGCCTCAAACTCTCAAGCTTGTGGCCGCTCTCCTCTAGGAATGAGGAGCACCTGTGCTTACATGAATTTTGTCACACCAGCCTGCGAAATATCGGAACGTCTGCACAGACATTCCGATGTGAGTCTTCAGCGCCAGCGTGTAGACAGCCCCGGAATCCAGTGCTTCTATGGTTGCCAGCTCCTCTTGGTTTTCTTCCAGTAGGTCGGCAAGTCTGCGTGATCAGCAAAAGAAATCCACTCAGCACACAGTGATGGAGCCCCGACCAGCCATATATGCCAGCCCTGCTCAGGACACCAACCCCGCCGGACCGAGGTTCCAGAGACAGTCCAGAGGGGGCAGCACACCTACCCCTACGGAGAGCATGGACCTGGAAGGTAGACATTAAATAAGTAATCGTATAAATAGTTTGTGTCAGGAGGTTATCATTACAGTTCCTGTGGGGCTGCGGACTGACCTAGGCCTCACACATGGTAGATGTTTTATCATGAGCTATAACCCAGCCTTCTGAGTTACAGAGAGAAGCCAGCCATGTCCCCAGCGTGTGCCCTTTGCCTCTTATGTGGTCCCCAGTGGTCACAGGCAGGAGTGTGGGTCAGAGGAACCAGCAGCAATGGAGTAGTTCATTAATGCCAGGGAGCTGTCAGCAAGAGAGCCACGCCGCCTGAGGACCGTGGATGCTTTCTGACTCTACAGAAATGTTTCCATCCTGAGGAAGGTGAATGGGTCTGTGGGATTGTGTGAAATAGTGAGAATGTGTCAGTGTTTCCTTCTCTTCCTCCTCCCTTCCCTCTCTCGTCCTCCCCCCCTTTTTCTCTCCCCCTCCCTTTCTCTTCCTCCCCTCCCTCGTTCCTTCTCCCTTCCCTCCTTCCCTCCCTGGAATGGTTCTTTTGGGACATTCAAGAGTTGGACTGTAAATGATACCTCCTCCCCCGCAGGCTTCTCGAAGATCTCACTCTAAAAGATCTTTCAATTCAGGTCAAATGTTTAGCTACAGGTAAGCAGAAACCAGGAGGAATCATTGAAACTAATTACCCATTTGTAACATTCCTTCAGAACCTTAGCATTTCCCCCTCCTTCCTGCTTTGTCTTTGAAAACTAGGTGTAGGATGTCGCCCACATGCAGCTTGTCCATTCTCTACTCTGGTCCATGACCTTGGAGGATGACCTTTATAGCCTGTTACCTGGTGACTGAGATTATTGTAGTAGGTGAAGGGCATGGTCAGGGGGTTAAACACTCATTTGTGGTTGCTCCCCATCCCAGACCACTGTACAGTGTTCTCCCGCAGCCATATGTCATAGTCACTTCTTCCTGTATCCCTTAAGATCTAGGAGAAGTCCCCACTTCCTCTGCCACCAGCCCTTACATAAGCCTTGATGACCTCTGACTGATACAAGCAGTAATCCAAATATCAGGAGCTTGTGTGGGATTTTATACGACTCGGATGATGAAAGATAGATCATGTCTTCCACTGAGGCATTCAAGGTAGAATGTTTTGTGGGAATTTTAAAGTCTTGACAGTGCCAGTGTCAAACAATACCCAAAGATAACACAGTTGTTCTCACAGAAAACACACCTATACATCAGTCTTCCTCTTTCTCTGGCATTCATCCTTCCCCATTCTCCATTTTCAAAGGCGTCCTTGGCCGCAGCTACTGCTTTGTCAACATCCACTAACGAAGCGTAGGATACTCTGCATAGTGTCTGTTTCAAGGCAAGCAAATCAGGCCACCTGAGGGGTCTGTTAGCGTGGCTCCCGGAATTAACACTCTATTAGTAGTAAAAGCAGAGCATGACTTATCAACTGAGAAAAGATCTTCAGAAACCAATCCATATGGGGCAACACAGACAGACAGATGTAGTTGGACTGTGGCAACAGAACCTGATCAGGGTCCATTTATGCCTCCTCTTACCCGGAACACACTCAGGACAACTGTACAGTTCCTCTTCAGGGAAGCGGACTTGCTTGCCATAAGTTCTCAGAGTCTGGAGTACCCCCACCCCCGCAGCTCTGTACAGAGAAATCTTCTGCGGTATATGGACACTGCAGTGTAAATTCGCCATAAACAGTCCACTAAGAAAAGGCCACTATAGTTCATATTAGCTAGTGTCAGACCTGAATGGGTAAGAAAAATTTATGAAATGCATTTGAATGAGGAGGTTGGGGGCAAAGAGTTAAGAGTCCAGTAACCTCCATCTGCCTGGTCACAGCTCTATAAGCCAAAAGCTGGTGGTGGCTGGTGGCGGCTGGTGGCTGCGGCTGCCATTACTCACAGATCCGTCTGTGGGGTTGACGGTGGCGTATGTCTCTCCATCCTCGGCATCCACAAACTGTCCGTTTATGAAACACTGATAGGGCATTCTCACCGTCATTTCGTTGACCTCCTTCGAGACCTGAGAATAAAGTCAGTGTATTTCTGGGCTTATCCACTTGAGAGCAGATGGCGATAAACATTCACACGGCTGCACAGATGGCACTTGTTCTTATGGAGGATCCACAGAACAGCTCACAAATTTTCTGTAACTCAAGTTCCAGGGCATCTGAAGCTCTCTACTGAGCTGAGGAGCCAAGTACACATGGGTGCACAGCCATACATGGCAAGGCAAAACACTCATACACACACGCACTCCAACAAATTTAAGAAGAAAATTTAAAACCCTAAAATAAATAAATAAATAAATAAATAAATAAATAAATAAATAAATAAATAAATATATATATATATATATATATATATATATTTTTTTAAAGAAACATATTCTAATGTGGAAAGAGAGGCTAGCTCGGTGGGATTCTAAGAACATCTGCTATCACAGGACAGATGGACTCACGATGCTCAGGTGCCCGCTGAGGTCTGTCTCAGATAAGAATCGTGCCGCAAACGCCTGTAGACAGCGCCATCTAGTGGCAGATTCAACAGCACCACTGTTGTGCCACTGTGATCCTTTGAAATTCTTTTTCCTTTTATTCCAGGCCATCTCAAGATTTCTTTCCTCAGTTACACATGAGCTACCTTTTTGTTCTCTCCACTACTGGATAACAAGCCGAGACTGTCACTACTTTACTCGTTTCCATCAAGCTCAAGGGTTTCCATCAATAAAATGGAGAGACCAGTATCTGCCTCCTACTGAAAACACATTCTTCCACAAGGAAGGAGAAATGAAAGCATTCCCAAATGGTCAGACAGAGTTCAATGATATCCTGGTGAACCTTTGGACTGGAATGAAAGGACATCAAACAGCAACATGAAGCCATATAAAGAAGGCCGGAGAGATGGCTCGGTGGCCAAGAGCACTTTCTGTGCAGGGCCAGAGTTCAGATCCTGGCAACTATGGAACAGGCCGGAAAAGCCATACACACCTGTCACCCAGCTCTGAGGGGTGTGGAGACAGGGAGGTGATGGTTTGTGGCTTCCCGGTTCAGGGAGAGACCCCGCCTCAAAGTACAATAGTAGATGATAGATTTCTTAAGTGACTACATAGGTAAAGAGAGAAATCTGTATAAAAACAGCTCTTGTTGGTTTTAGCTTTCTCTGTATCTGATTTTAAAAGACAGTTGCTATCTGCCTGTGGAGGAGACAGTGCAGTAGTTGAGAGTCCTTGCTACTTTTGCAGAGGACTGGGGTTCAGTTCCCAGAACCTACGTGAGGTAGCTCACAGCTACTTGTAACTCCAGCTCCAGGGGGACTTGACACCCTCTTGTGGCCTCCATGGGCACCTGAATTCATGGTCACAAAAATCTCAGAGACACACATGCATACACATAATTTACAAATAAAAATCAAAACAAGAAAAAAAGACAGTTGAATAAAGCAATAATTTAAAACTTGTGGTGGGTTTTATAGAAAATCCAGATGAAATTAATATGAAAATCTATAGCCCAAATTTAGGGGTATATAACACAGCTGTGTGGCAGTGGGGTTTTCCTGTACATGTGGTGTTAAGTTGGTATCTGAATGAGATTGCTTTAAACAAAGACACTTATTAAGAATATAAGTAAAGGTGTAGTGAAAGGAACAAAATGCAGGCTGAGAAAGGCATCCCAGGCCATCCTTCCATCACAGAAGACAGCAGAGGAGAAGCAGAGGCTGCAGACAAGATACAGAGAAAGTGACAGCACAGTGACAAAGATTCACTAAAAATAAAAATCTCAGCTGGGCTTAGTGGCACACACCTTTATTCCTAGCACTAGGGAAGCAGAGGCAGGCGGATCTCTGTGAGTTTGAGGACAGCCTGGTCTACTAGAGTTTGAGGACAGCCAAGGCTACATAGTGGGGCCTTGTCTCAGGAGGAAAAATATCTGTTACATGTCAAAGGATGTTACCAAGAAAGTGAAAAAACAAAACAAACATGTCTGAATTTCTGAAGAGAAATGATCCAAAGCATGCCTCATCTAATAAGTGGGTTAAAAAGAGGAAGTATATCTGTACACTTTTACAGATATTAATTACAGATACAGAATATTAGTTGGCCAGAAAGATTGGTGGAAGGTGCTGTAAGGGCGAACACTGAACACATTATGTCAAGAGATAGAACAAACACAAAAGGCCACCTGTTGCACAGTTCAATTTATATGAAATATTGACATCATGGTAAATCCATAGACACAGAAAAGAGACAAGTTTTTGAGGGCCTGGGTACGGAGCTGGCAAGAAGAAAAGAATGGTGTAATTGCCACTGGATGCAGTCTGTCCTTTTGGGGTGATAAAAATATTCTACAATTAGATAGTAGTGATAATGATTGTGCAATTTGTGAATGTTCTAAAAATCACTGAATAGCAAATTTAATTAAGGTGAATCTTATGGCACCTGAATTTATCCCAATAACCCCCCCCCCCCGCCCCGACAGGGTTGCACTGTGTATCCACAGCTGTCCTGGAACTTACTGTGTAGATCACACTGGCCTCGAACTCACACAGATCTGCCTGCCTCTGCCCCCCTGGTGCTGGGATTTAAGGGCAAGCGCCACCACTGCCCAGCAATAAGGCTAGTCTTAAAGGCCACAGATGCTCTCTGTGGCAGTGGACTGTAAGAGTCTGAAGTTAAACGTCCATGAGGCACTTACATAATCCACCACCAGCTCCGCCTCTTGCTCCTCTCCTCTCAGTTTCCGCACAACCTTTTGGATGAAATCTGCAAACTTGGTGGCCATGTAGACATCTTCATTCTGCAGCTGGAGCCCTCCACAGTGCAGCCTGACCTCCTCCACCAGCCTTAAGGTGAGAACCAGCTTACATTACGTCCATTCTAAAGAGCTTTGTGGCCTGTTCACTGTTCACTCAGTCAAGAGGCTTTGGAGCGCTTCCTGTTTGCATCGTACAAGATTGTCTTTGGTGGCAACTACAGAAGATGTTAAGATTTGGGGCAGAGACTTGAGGGACAGCACTTTCCACTCACACAGGACCTGGGTTCAGCTCTCAGCTGCCTGTACCTCCAGTTCCAGGGTGACCTGACACCCTCTTCTGGCCTCTATGGAGCTGCACGCATGTGATGCATGCAAGAGGAGCAGGCACACACACAAAGACATAAAATAACTGTAAAATACAACTTGGCATGAGAAAATTAAAAACCTATCCTGCAGACAGTTTTGTTGTTTTTTAATTTAGCCGGAACTATAAATAAGATAAATTAAGGGAAAGATGTTTTAACTACAGCACAAAGTTATGGGCACATGAAAGTTTGTACCTTTCAAATGATCTCAGAAAGTGAGAGGAGAAAACAAACAAACAAACAAACAGCCTCCTGACTGGAAAGATTATGAGAACGTAACAATACTTTCTGTAGTCTCTCTACGAGAGAAAGACGACTGTTTGTTTGTATTACATATTTAAGTAATTATCGGTAGCATGCATAGAAGGTCAATATCCCAAGTCCTTTCTAGTCCTTCAATTTCTCAGCTATCAGCTGAGCTTGTTGGCAAAGGTGTACCAGGTCTGGTATGGAAAGCCCACCACTTATGGTAAGAAGCTGATGTACTTGGTAGATGACTAAGATGATAACAGCAGGGCTGGCCAGATGGCTCAGAGGATAAAGACACTTGCCACAAACCTGAGAGTATTGTAGAAGGCACAAATAGACTCCCACAATTTTTCTCCGGCTTCCACACGTGTGTTGTGGCATGTGCTTGCCCAGACACACCCCACAGAAATAAATGCATGTGTTTTGTTTTTTTTTAATTAACAAATGATTGATGTAACTCACTCTGACAGGGAATACATGATTCCTATAGGTATCTTGTCAGCAACAAATAACAATAACAACAATACAGTATTGAAATCCTTAGTGAGCTAGCTAGACTTATCTAGGAACTCGTGAGTTACTGCTAAGAAACTGCAGTTTAGAGGCCTACACCTCTTGACTTTGATGATGTCATGTGTTCTTGAAGTTAATATTTTTGATTACCTCATGAATAAAAGGGAGGTGTTAGGGCAATGAGAGGGTGGGAAATCCTGGGACATGGGCAGGTGAGGTATAAGAACCAGTGTCCCAGCATGGAGAGTGGCTTGGTGGTTAAGAACACATACCACTCTGGCTGAGGACCTGAATTTGGTTCCCAACACCCATTTGGGCAGTTCATGACTGCCTGTAACTTCAGCTTCAGGGCATCTGGTGCCTTCTTCTAGACTCTGTGGGTACCTGCACACACACACACACACACACACACACACACACACA
>NW_026596091.1:2834989-2880020 GCF_907164565.1 Psammomys obesus | reverse complement strand
CACACACACACACACACACACACACACACACACACAAATAACAAGAAACGTCTTTTGAAAAGAACAAACCGTTAGAAACATTAAAGGAAATGTGAAAACAGCCTGGTTAGCAACAAATAAAAAGATCATGGAAACAGTAACAAAAAGCATGAAGAAAAGGGAGATGTAATAGACAAGTCTGGGGGTAGGAGGGGGCGGAGAGAGAAAGACAGAGACAGAGGGGGAGAGAGTTCCGAGTGTAGCTTTACCTCACAACATCCATTGAGCTTGCTCCAGATTTAAAGAAGTCTGTGGAGTCTTCAATCACAGGGATGTTGCTTAAAATTCGAGCCCAGATGACCTGCAGGAAAAGGGCCACTTATTGAAGAACTGTGTGGAATCCCATGGCAGAGACCTCTTTGCCCTTCACCCAAAGCACAATATGGCAGCATGGCTGAGCATCTCTATCAGTCACACATGACCAGTGAATATGAAGAGGAGGTGACCTGAACCCCCTCCCCCCAGTTTTGCCCTATGGAACATGAAATACAATTATGAGAGAAGTTTTGTCCTTCTGGCTAGAATAAAAATGACTCTCAGTTTGGGTTTCTGAATGGTTCTACCTTTATCCCCGTGTCCCAGCTTCACCCAACCCCACCCCCAAGGCAGCCTAGAACTGAAAAAAATCTCTATATTCTGTGTCTGAGCATGAATATTTCTGAATTGATTTCTTAACCACAGCTTATACAGAAGGAGGAGATAAAGTTCCATTCCTCTGCCTAAGGACAGTTGCACCAGCCACAAGCAGGCATCGGGGTTCCAAGGTACGAGTCACCTTAAGGACTCCACATGTTCACCTTGATGGTCTCTGCTACTTTCATCTCCTCAGCTGAAAGTTCAACCACTGATGTCTCTCCTGATGAAAAGTACTGGGAGGCGGGAATCATCTTCCCATCCTCAAACTGCAGGTTTCTCACCATCAGCTATGGAACAGCAGGAAAACAAGCTGAAGATTCAGACCACCCAAGACAAGCCTGCTGGGAGGAGGAGTCTAACGCCTTAGGTGGGTATAGAGGTCGGCTTGTCTAGAGAATGCAGACATATGGTCGGCCTACTTTCCCATGTCTAATGGGACTGGAAAGATGTCTTCACAGTGGCACACCCCCAGGACACGCCACTGCTGCCAGCATGCCACCAGTCTGGTACGTTAGGATGCATGTGCTAAAATCAATCCCGATGGAGATGGGGGCTGTTGTGCGGCTTTGTTGTTGCAGAATTGGGGACTCGGTGAAGTTCAGTGATTTGTCTAGTGCTGGTTTAAGACTTAGCAGTAGCTGGGCACTAAAACACTGTAATGTTAACCGTTCATTTACACTTAACAATCGGGACAGATGTGTAAACTACAATGGCCCTTTATACTCTTCACCGGGAAACTGTCCAGGAGGCCTGAAACTAGTCATATGGGCGGGGCTGCCCTAGGGAGGTGACAGCAGAGGATAATGAAAGAGACTGCGTGGGTCTCACCAGGCCTTCCTAATCACTGACAGGCTTTATAGACAAGGAAACACAGCAGGGAGAGCCATCCCACCCAAACCAGCAGGTGGGTGAGCAGAGGCCCACGTTCCTGACCCAGTTCCCAGGGCTCCCTCACTGTGAGGGTCCATGGGGCCATCCTGAGGAACCGTGTCTTGGTGCAGAGGACATCATGCATCCCCAGAGAAGTGGGGCACAGACATCGTGAGCTCCCACCTCCCAATGAGTGCCAGGGGAGCCATTTCCTAATAGCTGTGGTTAAAGAAGGAAGATGAGAAAGTGGCTTAGTACACTCACTGCTTCTCCATCATTACCAAAAAGAACAAGTCCATTTTTGGTAACAAGACCAGGCTTCTTGGCACCTGTAATGTCCAGTGGTTCTCCAGCAGGCACAGGACTAGTCAATAATGAAGAGCCGTAGAAAGTCACCATCTAATAAAGAGATCAAACCCTGTAAATTCAGGAGGCAAAGCCACCACCAGGGCTGTGTTCAAGCAATGCCTTGTACAAACACCGAAGTTCAGATCTATAGTAAGGTTGAGATACAGTTTTGTCATACACATTTATTTGGTAGGACTGAATCGAGCATCGGTAGAAATGTAACAAATGGCAATCTGCAAATATGTGATCACCGTCTGAGAGATGGGCTAGAGAGGGGCTCTGTGGTTAAGAGTGCTTGCTGCTCTTGCAGAGGACAGGTTCAGTCACCCACGTGGTCACTTACTACCACCTGCAACTCCAGTTCCAGGGGATCTGACGCCTTCTGGTTTCTGAAGGTTCCTACGCACAAGTAGTATGCACGCAAGTGCGCACGCATGCACACACACACACACACACACACACACACACACACACATACACACACACACTGAATACACAGTTTTTAAACACTTAAAGGGCCTGGGGAGAGTCTCAGGTGGTAAAGTGTTTGCCACATAAGCATGAGACCGGAGTTAGAGCTTTGACACAGGGTAAAAAGCTGATGTGCTGAAAGACTCTACTGATTGGAGTTTTGAGGCTGAGACTCACAGCCAAACTTTGGACAGAGTGCAGGGAAGCTTATGAAAGAAGGGGGAGACAGAAAGACCTGGAGGGGGCAGGAGCTCCAAAAGGAGACCAGCAGAGCCCAAAAAATTGAGCCCTGCAGTCCCTGCAGAGACTGAAACCCCAACCAAGGACCATGCATGGAGATAACCTAGAACCCCTGCACAGATGTAGCCCATAGTCTCCAAATGGGTTCCCTAGTAAGGGGAGGAGGGACTGACTCTGACATGAACTCAGTGGCTGGCTCTTTGATCACCTCCCCCTGAGCTGGGAGCAGCCTTACCAGGCCACAGAGGAAGACAATGCAGCCAGTCCTAATGAGCCCTGATAGGCTAGGGTCAGATGGAAGGAGAGGAGGACCTCCACTATCAGTGGACTTGGAGAGGGGCTTGAGAGGAGAAGAGGGAGGGAGGGTGGGATTGGAAGGAGATGAGGGAGGGGGACACAGCTGGGATACAAAGTGAATAAATTGCAATAAATGATAATAATAAAAAAAATTTAAAAAGCTGGGTATGATGGTGCTGGTTTGTAATCCCAGTGCTGGCAAAGCTGAGGCATGAGCTGTGCAGGCTATTCTGGAGATCAAGTCCAGAAAATAAGACTAGAAAGGATGGTGACCAAGGGCAAAGGATACTGACTTTAAAAAAAATATCGTCCTATAAATAAGGCCTGTTATAGTTAATATGTATTGAATATTCCCGGTGCAGCAGGAACTATGTATTTATATGAATGGGGAACTTATTTGATCTTCCTGCCTTCCTCCCTCCCTCTCTCCCTGTCTGTTTTTCTTCCATCCTTCCTTTGTTCCTTCCTCTTTCTTCTGTCTGTCTGTCTACACAGGATCTCACTGTGAAGCTCTGGCTGGCCTGGAACTTGCTCTGTAGACTAGGCTGGCCTCAAACTCACAGTCTGCCTCCCCAGAGCCACAGTTAAAGGAGGATCACAAATTCAAAACCAATCTAAGCAACTTAGTGAGATGGAGCCAAAAGCGTAGCATGATGTTATAGTGCTTTCATGGTGCAAGGCTGTGGGTTTAAATACCAGTGGTTCGCACACACACACACACTCACAGCGTGGTGGGGGGGATTGTATGGGGAACTCGTATCCATTGAAAGCATACCTGTCCATTTATGTCTGCCCAGGCTCCAGGGACCTTATCATGACCTCGGATCCAGTTATGCAAAACTTGAGCAGGCTGGTCCCACGAAATCTGGGTGAGCACAAATACAGGCCGTGAGGCCTACGGGTGACACTAACTTCTCTTCATCCCAGATAGGAGTGGGGACACACAGGACCAGCTGCCTTGGAGGGACTGCCCCTGGGTCAGGAACTCCTACGCTGGGAACTACTCGAAGGTAGAGGGCAGGGACTCGCTGTGCACTATGGGTGCAAATACCTCAGCATTTTTCTTCTTCTGGATACCTTCATATGTCGCCCCCTCTTCCGGCTGGGGAATTCGAGGAGCTTTTCCGTCAGCTATGAGTTGGACGGCTTCTACCTAAAGCCAAAACCATCATTGGTGTTAGAGCCCAGAGAGCCACAAAGGCATGGCCCTTCTAATGGAAGTTTGCTTTCAACAGATTGATTGCATATAAATCTGCTCAGAAAATCAGGCTGTGGTGACGTTGCCATGCGTTCTCCAGGTCCATCTACATGACAAGCACATAGGGTATGACAGCTACTTTATGTACGTTATCACTTACAGAGGGTACATGTATCCTGAAAGGTGTATACCACACCTCTGTTTGGCAAATGAGGAAACTAGTTTCAAGAGATGTCAGAGCACTAACTCTAGACTCAGCCACATTTGGCCATATAGCCACATTTGCTATGAATGCAACTAGACACATTAGACACAAACTAAAACACCAAAAGATTTTTAAAAATTGTTTTGGTAACTCAACTGCATGTCTTCTGAGTGTCAACTTTGTAGGTTACAGCGTCATTTCACAGTGACAAAGGCTTGACATGCCCGGCAGGATCTATACCCAGGTGTGCCCGCCCCAATATCAAGCCTGCAGTCAAGTAAGAATCCTTGCTGGGGCTGGAGGTGAAGGCCTGGAGCAAAGCTCGCGCTTAGCATACACAAGGCGCTAGGTTCAACCCAGAGAGATGGGGGAAGGGAGGAGACAGGTGGCTCTGTTTATCGTGGCAATGAACCTGGTGGGCATAGGGAGACAACCCAATGGCATAGAAATTACTTTCTCACTCTTTGAATTTTTAATGGGTGAAATATTTCATGGTATGGATGCATGTTTACAGTTTTTTCACTCTGAGCACATCTGAATAAATAAATCAGTAATCGAATTTCACCCTGTTATGTAGACTAAGTAAAATACCTTTAAAGTAAACTTAAATTACATAGAAAAAAATTAAAGTTCTTTATTCCTTCTTAGAACTAGTTACTATCAACAGGGTTGGAGATTCAAGTATTTGACAAAAGGATGGAGCAGTTTAGTTGTTGTCTTGTCAGTTCCATCTTTTTAAAGAGGATTAAGTCAGCATCACAGACTATGGGACTTTCAAGCTCAAATCTGCATTACAGACATGAGCTACTAAGGGTTACAGTATGTGCTGCCATGCCTGGCTTGGCAAATTTTTGATGAAAAAAATAACAACCCTTAAATTTTAGAAGTGTTCTAAATTAGAGTTGATGGTGTGAGTATACTGACCATGGCCTTGATCCCCTCAGGAAAAAGGAACCGGTGATAGAGCACATCCACTGTGTCATTGGGTTTGACATCACATGATCTCTGAAGAAGGATGGGTCCTGTGTCCAAGCCATCATCTGCCCAGAAAACAGAAAACCCAGCTTTCTTATCTCCCATGATTAGAGTCCTGTGGAAAGAACAGTTTCAACTTAAAATGCTGGTCGATTGTATCAAGCAGAGAATTAGTTGTGTTAAAGGACGAGGAAGTTACAGTGGAGAAGGAGATAGTCAATGAAGTGGCTGGAGAAGGTTACAGTAGGGCTCAGCGCCTTCCGCATTCACAGCCGCCACCCAGCAGCTGCTATTTCCTGCATCCTCATGTATGTCTTACAATCTTGCAGTTATGGCTTGTGGCGCTTCTTAAAAGGTGTCAGGGCTGGAGAGATAGCTCAGCGGTTAAGAGCACTGTCTGCTCTTCCTAAAAGACCTGGGTTCAATTCCCAGCACCCACATGGCAGCTCACAACTGTCTATAACTCCTGTTCCAGGGGATCTGACCTCCTCACACTTGCAGACAAAACACCAATGTATATAAAATAAAAATAAATATTAAAGTGTTTTAAAAAAAGAAAAAAAAAGTGTCAGAAGCTGGGCGTGGTGGCACATGCCTTTAACCCCAGCACTCAAGAGGCATCGGTAGGCAGATCTTCAGCCTGGTCTACAAAGTGAGTCCAGGACAGGCAGGGATATTGAACCTTAAGAGAGGGTTTCTCTCAAAAATAAAACAAAGCAAAACAAAATAAAACAAAACAAAAAACAGTGTCAGAGTCCATCCTTCCTGCTACCCACTGACTGCAGGAGTCATATTTCTTCTTTAGGACTGAGTAATTTTCATGCCTTCGTGTACTTCCTACATTGCACATGATCACTTATTAGACAGAATAAGAATGAAAGATAAGTCAGGATACTCAGCACAGGGTGAAAAGGAAAACTGGTTGTTAATTTAGGTAGTATAATTGAGAATAAATGTCACTTAAGATTAGAATTAGCTCTAGACTGGCTATGTAAACTGCAGTAAAAGTCAGTTGATTAGGTCAACTATTCATACTGTATGCTGTATTCCACCCAGACTAAGAAAAAAATGCTTAGCTTGACTATAATACAAACAGTGAGCAAATATCTATAAACATGTATCAGAGAGCAGGCACATACACTAAAGTTGTAAATTGATTGTTCATAAAAGCCCGAAATCACTTTTTAAGATTTATTTTTAATGTATGTGCCTGTGAGTGCATGTCATATGAGTGCAGATGACCTGCGGCATCTGAGCCGCAGAAAAGGGCACCAGAGCCCCTGGAGCTGGAGTTACAGGCTATGTAGAGATACCTGATTTGAGTGTTGGAACCAAACTCTGCTCATAATAGCAGCAGTATTCTTAATTTTTGAGCCATCTCTCCAGCCTCAAACCCCTTCTTAAATTATTTTTATTTCTCTAAGCTATCAAGCAAGCAAGACCTAAATCAGCCATCCAGTGGGTCTCCTTTTTCAGAAATATTGAGGAATTATCATTGCACTGTCAAGAGCCTTGAAAATATTTATATGCTTTGTCCCAATGATTCTGCATATAGAAAGAATTCAAAGTGAAAAAAAATACAGATTCAAGTGCAAAGGTATGAACTACTATTATTCATACCACCAAAAGGAGATAAATTCCTAGTACCCATCTTCAAATACTCCAAAGTATTTTAGCACATTTAAACCACATATTGATTTTTTTATGGTCAATAACCTGGTGCTGAGGGATACCAGGAAGGTGGCTGGTAAGAGAATGAAGGTGAAAGTGGGGGAAAAGGTCCAGTTCAGCCTCAGCATAGTGCACCACTGTGTTCATGGAGTTAGAAACTTATGGTGTGCCAGGAGCTGCTTAAAGCAGGCATGAGAGAATGTTGGTCAGAGCCTCTTTGAGAAGCATGAAGTTGGAGGAGGGTTATGGCTGAGAAAGAAGGCACTTCCCAGTAATCCTGCATTTTCTTCAATGCACTGGGATCCTTTGTGTAAAAAGAAAAAAGTTATAAGGGCATCGTGCACTAATGAAGGCATATGTCAAAAGTGTGTCAATCAAATTGATCCTCTCTATCAGACTACTGAAGCTTTGGGACCTGGTTACAGTCACTGGAATTAATACCCAGAGGCTGTCCTTGGAGAATTCTGTCTCACTTCATGCAGTGTCTCCAGACCTCAGAGGAGGTCACACAACTGGAGCAATCACTCAGGACCTCAGAAGCATATTAGGTGTGGGTGTGTGTGCGTGCTGTATGCATGTGTTTATGTGAATGTGTATATGCAGTGTACACACGTATGCAAAGGACAGGGTCTGATAGCCAGGATCTTCCTCAGTTCTCCGTTCTATTTTTTTGAGTCAGGGTCTCTCTCAGAACCTTGAGCCCATTGATTCAGGCAGGTTGGTTGGTCAGTGAGCTCCAGGCAGCCACCATTTCCTGCTTCTTTCTAGCTGGGATTACAAACGCAAGCCTCCAAGCCTGGCTTTTCTATGGGTGCTGGGGATCCTAACTCAGATCCTAATGTGTGCACACCAAGCCCATTGCTGGCTGAGCCACCTCCCCAGCCCCAAGCCCACCTAGTGTCTGCATCATGTAGGAGAAAAACAGAAAAACCATGAACTATGCAAACAGAGCCTCACTCCTGCTCTCTCACCAGTTGATGGCCGAAGCTCCTCTGTGCCTGGGTAGGAGCGATGGGTGGTAGATGATGGAGCCGTGCTTTGGGCCGTCAATGACATCCATGGGGATGAACTGTGTGCAAAAGGGCAGCACGTTGAGCTCAGCGCCCACCGACCGGTAGGCTTCTGCCACCTCCTCGATGGTTTTACCCTTCACTCTCCATCTGGGGAACTTGAACACAGGGGTCCCATCTTTCTCTGCAGCCAAAGCTGAGCAAGAAAAAAAGATTGTCCTTCCCTTTAAGGCCATGGTCTCACATTAACACACTGTAACATCACAATTTCACACAAAATTTACAGACTAAACACAGTGGGGGACAACTGGGATTGTGACTATTATCTGATGTTGTTACTATTGAATTGGGCTCATTCATCTTCCTAGAGGGACACTAATCCATATATTGAAGGCATATGTATTTGAGTTCAAAAGCTGGTGAGCAGATAGTATTTTCAGGTTTTGATGGAAGCTTTTTTAAAAAGAACTTTCATTACATTTTTATTTATCTAGTGTGTGCATGTGTGTGAGTGTGAGTTTGTGTGTGTTTGTATGCCTGTGTGTGTGTGTGTCCTAAATGACGAGATGAGGTCTCCATGACAAAACCTGAGCTGTGAAGCCTTGTTAAGTCTGGAAGATGTCTGAACCAAGGTTAGTCTTTGATCAAGTGATTTGAAAGAGTCTGAGCCACCAGCACAATAATGCAAAAATGTTAACATTCATAAAATATTCAAGAAATGTCGTGATTTCCTTGTTTTTAATTGCTGCATAGTATTCCATTGTGTAAATGTACCACAATTTCTGTATCCATTCCACAGAGGGCCTCTGAAAAACTCTACCTAGAAGTGTACCAAAGCAGACGCTGAGACCCATAGCCAAACTTTGGGCAGAGTGCAGGGAATCTTATGAAAGAAGGGGGAAATAGAAAGACCTGGAGGGGACAGGAGCCCCAAAAGGAGAGCAACAGAACCAAGAAATCTGGGTCCATGGGTCTTCTCTGAGACTGATTCTCCACCAAGGACCATGCATGGAGATAACCTAGAACCCCATGCACAGATGTAGCCCATGGCAGTTCAGTATCCAAGTGGGTTTCCTAGTAAGGGGAGCAGGGGCACCTCTGACATGAACTCAGTGGCTGGCTCTTTGACCACCCTGACCCCCTGCTGAGGGGGGTTACAGTCTTGCCAGGCCACAGAGGAAGACAATGCAGCCAGTCCTGATGAGACTTGCTAGACTAGGGTCGGATGGAGGGGGAGGAGGACCTACCTTATAAGTGGTCTTGGAGAGGGGCATGGGAGAGGGAGGAAGGGTAGGATTGAAAAGGAATGAGAGAGGGGGCTACAGCTGGGATACAAAGTGAATAAACTGTAATTAATAAAAAATAAAAATAAAAAAAGAAATGTAACTCACATCAGATGGCAGGTGAGTGGAGGGTAAAAATGTGATAATGGCAGAATGGGAAGATGGTTCTGCAGGTAAAAGTACTTGCTGTGTAAACACAAGGGCCTGAGTTCAAATCCCCAGCAGTCACTTTAAAAAAGCTGGACACAGGGCTGGAGAGACAGCTCAGTGGTTAAGAGTACTCTCTGCTTTTCCAAAAGACCCAGGTTCAATTCCCAGCATCCACATGGCAACTCACATGTCTGTAACTCTAGCTCCAAAGGATCTGACACTCTCACATCAATACACATAAAATAAAATTAAAGAAATTATTTTTTTTAAAGCTGGACACAGGGTGGAAGAGATGGCTCAGCGGTTTGGTTCCCAGAAAGTGCGTTGAGTGGCTGATGGGCCACACAAATACAGAGATAATGAAAAATAAAGTAAATCTTTTTGTTGTAGTTTTTGAGACAGTGAGACCCTGTCTAGGATAGCTCCGGCTATCCTAGAACTCACTATGTAGACCAGGCTGGCCTCAAACTCACAGAGATCTGCTTGCCTCTGACTCCCAAGTGCTGGGATTAGAGGAGCATGCCACTATGCCTGGCTAAAATAAAACAAACCCTTTCTAAAAGCAGGACATGGTTGGATGCCCTGTAACTCCAGCACTGTGGGAACACACAGAAGGGTCTCAGGGGTGTGATGGCCTCCAGCCTAGTGAGAAACCCCGTCTCACAGGAATAAGGTGGAGTGTGACAGGGCAGGACACCTGACATCCTTCTGTGACCTCTACGGACGGGTTCCCACACGTGTGCACACACACACGTCGCTTGTATTTTCATGGAAGGAATCTGAGAGGTTGCTTGGGCAAGAAAATGGGGTAAAGGAGATAGCTGTTTTCACACACACACACACAAAAAAAAAAAAAAAAAGGAGCTCTGGGGAAACTTGGAACAGTACCTTACTGCTCATTGTTGTGGGTTTTGGCTTGCTCAGTGGACTGTCCTGATAAAAAGCTGTCAGTCAGCAGCTGTCGTTATTAATTGCTTGCAAGCCTCATGTAAGGCATAGCATTTTGCATACATTTCCCTCATGAATTCTCAGCACAGCCCTATGAGGCAGGGGCCACTGAACTGGACGTTAGGAAGCTGCACAGGGTCACAGGGCACAAGGGGCAGAACCCGCCATCGGTCTGTGATGTCAGAGCATGTGCTGCTGAGCAAGCTGCACATCTCAAGGCAGATTATATACAAGTCAGGTTGGGTTTGCCTTCTCCTAAGTCACATCGTGAGTTCAGATGGCCACGACCAATGAAAGAAGGTCCTGGCCCTGGGTCCAGGTACCCAGGAAACGCCCTTCCCCAGATCTATTTTTGAACTGAGTCTGATGATCGTATCTGTCATTCCAATGATGCGTGTGCACCGTGGAGACTGCTGCCTGGCCTCCAGCAGTGGCATCTCCTGGTGTGGTGGTCAGCTGACACAGTGCGGACACGTGACTCCGTCCGGCCTCACCTGGGAAGGAAGTCTGCATGAGGGCTGGCCTGTGAGGAATTATCTTATCACCTTAGTTAAGGTGGGAGGACCCACCCAAGATGGACAGTACTGTTGTTTCCTAGGCAGGTGATCTTGAACTGTCTGAGAGCGAAGAAAGCCAGCTGAGTCCTGGCATACATGCATTAACTTTCTGCTCTTGATCAAATGGATGTGATCTGAGCAGCTGCTTCAGTCTCTGCTGCCTTGATTTTCTCACAGCAATGAATTGTAACCTGAGATCACAGGCCACATTAATCCTTTATCCTGTCAGTTGCTTTTCTCAGGGCTTTTTCTTTGTTTTGTTGTTTGGAGACAGGGTTTCTCCTGTCCTGGAACTCTCTATGTAGACCAGGCTGGCCTGGAACTCAGAGATCCCCCCTGCCTCTGCCTCCCGAGTGCTGCTATCAAAGGTGTGTGCCACGGCCACCTGGAGTGTCAGGGAACTTTTTAATCACAGCAACAGGGGAAAAAACCTAAGATGCCTTATACAGTTAAATATATAGCTATCTCAAAGAAAATCTCAATTCCCAGGCTCCCCTGTGAACGAGTCAGCCTGTGCCTCAGATCTGGCTGACTGGATATGAATGGAAACGATATGTGCCAGTTCTGGACTCTGTCGCTCTCTGCTTCCTCTCTCTCTTCCTGGTGAGTGTATATGTGGTGTACGGACGTGTTCATGTGAGTGTATGCACACGTCACTGTGTTCACCTGTGTGCATGGAGGCCACAGGCCAATGTCAGGAGTCTTCTTTTCATCCTTCCTCATCATCTGGAAGCCTTGCTTGATATGGCACAATAACAACAGCGGTCGGACACGATGCAACCAAACCAGCCGTGATCACCACAGGCCTTGAGAGCGTTTGACCCAGTGTTCCATGATGCGCTCACCTAGAGGATCAGCCTTCCCATCCTTGTCGGGAACTGTGAACACCCCCACCACTCGATGGCCTTCTTTCTGCAGGTGGCTGTAGACTTCCTGTCCAAAGAGGCTCTGGCCAATAAGTGCCAACTTCAGCTTGTTTTTGAAATAAACCTGTGGAAGAATATAGTGATAACGACAGCTGACTCTGCATAAATATTGGAGAATGAGTCACATGAGATGACTCGGGGCCACCAGAAGTTCTAAGACCTCCAAGACAAAATTATCAGTCTGTTGCTAATACAGGAGGATTGCTAACACAAAACCAGCCTGGGCTACATAGTGTACCTTGCAGTCTAGCCATGCTACTTCGGGTGATAATCCTCTTCCAAACTAGATTATCTAACAAAAACTACAATTTTGGGCACAAGAAAGAAACAACTTATTTCAAGTTGTTTGTCAGGGTAGGCCAAGAAACTCCCCAAACAATAACTATTACTGTCGCCCTTGGTTGCATCTCAGAAGGGGAAGGTTAGACCCTATTGCTGAAAATGCATGCACACTAGACATAGGATTCAGAAAAATCAAGCTGGGTTTGATTGGAAAGCCTCTTCCCTGAGCATTAACTTTCATAGTACTAGATGATGCTGTGCAAACTGCCAACACAGAAAAGCAATCAATAGTCCTAGCCAGCTATGACATTTATGAACCATTATGACAAGATATTCCTAATGTGCAGGATTGGCTCTTACATCCTGGTGGTAACCAACAGCCTTGTAACTCCCTCAGGAGGAGGGAGTTTATGCCGGGTAAATCTACCTACCTTCCCACAGCTGGTGAGGCCACAGATCTTAGAGGACAGTGTGCCGCTGCCACTTCACTAAACTAGCATGATCCCCGACTGCACCCTAAATACTCGTCCTTACACCCACAGATAAGTGTAGCCCTCACCCCTCCTCGAGGAAGCTCTTCCTTGGTGGTGGATGGAGATAATTACAGAAAGCCACGATTGGTGAACACGCAGAGAACATTGATCATGTGGTGCCCAGCCCCATCTGATTCACCCCTAACACAATTCCTGCACTTAAGGCTCCAATGATGGTTATCAAATCACAAGCGACCAGCCCTAAACATGGACAGGCAATGCTCAATTGACTCAGCAGGTCTTACACACACACACACACACACACACACACACACACACAGGAATAAAACCAAAGTAGATTGTGCCCAAGGAACAAACCTGGAGTTGACCTCTAGCCTATATGTACACACACACACACACACACACACACATATGCACGCACACACATACATACAGAGAGAGAGAGAACTAAAAATGCTCTATAAATATTTAATCTCTGTACCCTATAACTAGGGCTGAAATAGAATCTTCCCATTAGCCACCTTACAAAAATTTCAACTTCTCCTGCAGTTCCTAATGGCTAGGTATCTTAAGACATAGGAAACACTGCTTCAAAACACACAGAGGGGCCAGGCTGCAGCTCTCTGGGGGAGGAGTTGTTTCTCGTGTGCAAGACCCTCGGTTCAACAATCAACATTACCAAAAACATTACCGTGTGTTTGCGAACCACGGTAACCAAAAGGGTGGTGGTGGAAAACCTCAGGGCACACAAAAGCGGGGAGACCTCATCCTCCCGAGCAGCGGGCTTGCTGCATTCTATGTGACTGTCTTCTAGCTGGCCTGGGTTCAGTCAGGTCAGCTGAGAAAGGATGCTCGAAGCAGCCATGTTGTCACTGAACATGTAACACTCATTGAACTTTTTGGGTTCAATGGGTGACTCCCCACCTCTCTCTCGGGTGCTGGGAATTGAACCCAGGGCCTTCGAACCAAAGGTTGCACTCTACTACAGAGCTACATCCCTAGCCAACGTGAGTGTTTTAACATTGAGGAATAATTAAGATTTTCAGGACTCTAAGTGTATTTGTGAATTCACAGGATTCCAGAAATCTAGGCTTGAGATATTTCCTTCTTTCATTTTCCCAAGTGCAGTCTGAGTACTGACTTGACCAGGTTGGCAGAATCCACCATTTCAAATGTGGGTTCTGGGTTCTCCTGGCAGATCTAGTGAGGCAGAATTGGCGTCCCAGGGAGCTGCATCATAAGAAGCTCTCTAGTGATCCGTGAGCACACCCACACCTGAGGCGCTCTGCTCCCTGTACTGGAGGTACCAGACCACAACAGACTGTCCTGGGAACTCGGGGCAGAAAGAGAAAGCAGAGATAACTAGAAACATGCGTGTGGAATGTTGGCCCATGTCACATATTTCACCGTATGATTTGGCTACATGGACTCCTAGAAGCAGGCATTCATAACTGGTTTTTACAGATGAAGATATTAAAGCAAAAGCGTATGAAGACATAGCCTGAAATCTAATAGTCGCCAAGAAACAGGATGCGATTTTCTAGTTCGCTTTCCTGTTGCTGTGATCAGCACCCTGACCAAAAGCAACTTGGGGAGAAAAGGGGTTTATTTGGCTTGTAGTTCCAGGTCACAGTCCGTCAATGGGGGACGTTAGAGCAGAAGCTGAAGCAGAAGCCATGGAGGAGAGCTGCTTACTGGCTCCCTCCCTCATGCTCACCTAGTCTTCTTATATAACCCAAGCGTCTAGGCTGTAGCTACCCACAGAGGGTTGGGCCCTCCCACACCGATTATCAGGCAGACACATCCACACTTTCTTCAATTCCTCTCTCTCGTTTGTTCTCTGGGCACATTTCTCTTAAAGACCCCCTACGCTACAAGACGTGTAGGAAAAGAAATGGCCCCTGTCCTCTGGGAATTCATCAGCCAGGAGGGAAGACATCCAAGTAGACATGTCAGTGACACAGAGCTAGGAGAGGCGGGCACAGGGAGGTTCTGAAAGAGTTCTTCAGAGTGGGTGGGCGACAGATACGTCCGCATGTGTGTGCATATGTGTCCGTGCATGTGTGCACATGTGAGAGTGTGTGCGCGCCGGTGTATATATGTGGCATACATGTGTGCATACGTGGAGGCCGATGTCAAAGCCGCTGTTCTTCTCAATCACGCTCCATGTTCTTATTGAAACAGGGTCTTTCGCTTGGAGCTGACTATTCAGTTAAGCTGGTAGCCAACTGGCTCCAGGGATCCTCCTGTTGCGAACCACCATGTCCAACTTTTACACCAGTGTGGGGATCAGAACTCAGGACCTGACGCTTCCTTAGCAAGCCCTTTCACCTGCTGAGTCATCTCCTTCTCCTCAAGAGAATTCTTCCTAACCTCAGGAGTGTCGTTTTGGGAGCTGGCCAGGAAAGTGGGGGAGGATGATGGGAGACCTCTGGGAAGTTCCAGGCAGGAGGAAATGAAAAATGTCATGGCGTTCAGAATGGGGAGTCATGGAATGCTGACAAACGTCAGTGGAGACAGAACTTGCCGGGAGCTTTGTCCATTGCCAGTAATTTGTACCATATTCTGAACACAGTGGCCATCCCTGAGTGACTTTGGGCAGGAGAGTGTGTGGGCTTGTTTCTGGGTTGGCTGATCTCTGAGGCAACCCTGTCCAGGTGTGAACTGGCTCCAAGGGGGCATGCCTCTGGCGCTTGGAGCAGAGCGGGAGCAGAGAGAGAAAAGAACAGCTGACTTCATGGCTGACTTTCAGTACACTCCCAGGATATATTTGGAGCGTGCGAAGCCCGTGGCTGCTGTTACAAGCTCTTACCTGAACAGGGGCAGCACGCCATACTCCGAACAGAGAGGAGCTAGGCAAGATGTGCAGTGACAAGCTTGTGCAACTTGATTCCCTTATTGCATCATTATATGAAGAAGGGATTCACATCGATTGTCACATTGATTTTCCCCGTTGTTGGGGATCAAAGCTGAATCACTGCATGCCAGGTCGGAGTTCTGACACTGGTCCAGCCCTCACCACTTTTTAAAATGCCTTTTTCTTAAAGATTCATCATTTTATGTTATTAATGTGTATGTGTCTGTGTGGGTTTAAGCCATGAGTGTTTGATGGCCTCAGCGGTCAGGAAGTGGTGTTGGAGTTTCAGGTGGTGCTGAGCAGCCCATCATGGATGCTTGTAGAGAGCAAAAAAGATCTCTGTGTACACAGATAAGGCACCACAGAAACCAGGAGGTTGCACACCTTATCTTCAGTGGAATGAAATGCTCAGGTGTCTTCTCAGATTGCTTGGGGGGCGGGGAATGTAGTTTACAATCCGGTGATCCTTTGCTATCTGTTGGACCAAGCTCTACAGAATATGTTAGCTTGTCCCAGCCCCCCTTGAAACCCTTGAGCATTATTTCTATGTCATAAAATTCATCCTTTTGAGAGATGTCATTTTCACTTTACAACAGCCTAAGAGACTTATATGCCATCTTGGGGCTAGGCCAATCCTGACACCCACAGGCATTAAGCATACCTCAGTCATTCTCCCCAGACCCCTCTCTTGAGCACTGTTTCTAAGTCAACAGTTGTACTATACCCAGCTCCTGAGAACTAGTGGCTTTTCTTTTGTCCCTATATCTTCTTTCAGAAATGTAAGATCAGTAAATATCTAGACCTTCGAGTGACTTCATATGTTTAAAAGACACATCTGAGTTTCATTACCAGCGTGGCCATCAGTGGATCTTTTCTGCCCATGCATGGGAGAAAATCCACTCTATAAGTGGTTTTACAGTTTGTCCATCCTGTCATCAGCCGAGGACAATTAAGGTCTTTGCAATTTGGGGTGATTATAGAAAAGCCCCTATAAACATCTGTACATGTTTTTGTGTAAGCATTAATGTCGACTTGGGGAGTAACTCAGGAATACAGCACATGCTCTGCATGTGGGAGGCTCTGACTCCATCCCTGGCAGCATGAGAATGAACAAACAACCTAAGAGCGCGGATGCAGCAGTGTTATATGATAGATTGTCTGATGCCACACCAAACAGCTTAGCCACATCGGGAAGGCTCATCGGGAAGGACACGGTGCCGAGCCTGGGTACCTGAGTTTGATTTCCAGATGGAAGGGAAAAGCTAACTGCAGAAACTTTCCCTCCGACTCTGACATGTGCTGTGGCATGCCCTCCCCCCAAACAAAAAGGGATTATTATTATTATTATTATTATTAGTAGTAGTAGTATATATATTTTTTTAACAAAAGAAACTACCAAAAAGTTTTTCAAAGTGGTTGTACCATTTCAAAATCTTATTAGCCATTTGTGTGTTCATTTTAAACTAATTCTTAGAGAGCACAGTAAAAATCTCCTCAGGTCTTCCCTCGTCCTTCGCTTTCTTCCCTCTGACATGAAGAGCCATGCCTACTTCCCAGCTCTGTCTGGGGCCACCTTCCCAGTGCATTCCTGGGGACAGTCAGCCCCAGGGACTCCCTGCTGTTGCACCCAGATGTGTTTCTATCCCTGTCACTTGGCTTTTTCAGCCGCCCCCCCCCCAAAAAAAAAAAAAAAAAAACCAAAAAAACTTCTGTAGTCCCAGGATGGAAATCTGCTCATCCTTCAAGACTTCTTCCTTTCAACTTTCCAACAGTTCACTGACAAGGTGGTGACAAAGGCAAGGTCATTAGACACGGCCTTTTGCTGTCTGCGCCACCTGACCAGACTGCACAGCCAGGGTGGCTGAAGAAATTAAGGAAGGGTCCATGGACTGCTCAGCAGAGCAGTCAAAAACCCAGGGCCGACACAGCTTGCCCTTCTGATTTTATAAACTCTGATGTTCACCAAACTCACTAGAATTGATTGTAAGGACCAAAATGATTCCGACCATTTGTGCTTATCTAGGAAAAAGAAAACTTTGAAATAAATGCAAATCTAGAACTACTACAACTCAGGATTCTGCCTTCAATTAAACAAACAAACAAACAAACAAACATATGGCATTGTCAGAGAAAAGCCAACAGGGGGAAAGAATCTTTTATGACACAACTAGGGTGTACTGCTGACAGAAGGAGACTAAGAGAACAGGGTAGACGCTTTCCTTGCCTGAACAGCCTGAATTGTCTAGACTCAAAAAGGCTCTTCTCCCACCGAACTGCTGAAGGCAGAGTCACTTGCAACATGTCGGCTCCCTAGAAGCCGTTTCTAGAAGCGCTGATGCAATCCCAAGCCTGTGGGCTGGGCCAGGCCGGGCTCTTACTCTCTAGTTTTACAGCGTTCCAGCGTGGCTACTCCTGAAGCGCTGGGTGTTCCTGGAAACCTCGCCGCAGCTGCTGAGCTTGCCAGGGTCCCAGTCACGTCTGGTAAACCTTGCAAGGCCAATGCTCAGTGCTCACACTAGCCCACTGTCCCGATCTTACACCGCGCACGTAGGGACAGGGAACCTCTGGGTTGAAATGCAAAAAGGAAGAAAACAGACTCTGGCTCTTGTCCCTTTATCCATTGTCAGTCCCCAGCTTGTCCTCCCAGCCAGACCTGACACGTTCAGCAACCGCGTCTGCAGCTCATTCCCCGCAGGAGACAAAGGCTTACTTGACGATTCCCATTCCGGATACTGCCGCAGCCTTCTCTAGAGTCTCCCAGTCTGAAACACGCTAGGGTCCCTTCTGGCAAGGCCTGAGCATCACTGCCCACCCCAGCCTCGCTGCCTCGGCCCTGCAACCCCAACGTCTGGAAAACAAGACGAGGACGTGGATGCTCGCCTTGACTGGACTCACCTGGCCGGTGGAGAAGTGCCGTAGCACCTGGCTGCCCCGCCACAGCATGATGCTGAGGAGGAAGGCGAGGGGAGTGGGCAGCTACAGCTTCGGAGGAGGGATGAGTGCTCCGCTTCAGCTCCGTCCCAGCTCTGTTCACGGCCCCGCCCCCTCGGCTGGCGGGTTCCGCCCCTCGGCTGGCAGAGCTCGGGTCCCTAAGCACACGTGACCTGGAGCAAGCCTGGGGAACCAACTGGTGCCCAAACCCAGGGACAGCTCTTGGAAGCTACCTGGATTCTGTCTCTGCTCCTAGGCGTTCGCCAGAGGTGAGACCCTGCACCAGGTCCTCAGACCCTCGGAGCCAGGCGAGAGATGTACCTTAAAATTCACCCTGTTAAGGTTACTTGTCATTATCAACTTGGCTCGAGGTAGAAGGGCTGGGAAAGGGGTTACCTGGGTCAGGAATGCCTGAATGGGATAGTCCTTAGGTTAACTGCGGTGTCGAGGTGCGGTGGCACCATTTCATGGGCTAGACCCGGAACTCAGAAGAGTGAAAAAAAAAAAAAATCACGCCGAGCCAGTAACCATGCATCCATTTCTTCTCTCTCCTTCCTTCTACCGCTGCACCCCCAGCTGCCTTGGTTCCTGCCTTGACTTCCAGACAGTGATGGCTAGTAACCTGGACTCCTCAATTGGATAAACTCTTTCTCCCCTAAGTTGCTTTCAGTCAGGGTGTTTTTCACAATAGAAATCATGGTTTGGGGCGGGGGTTGAAGAAATGGCTCAAGCAGATCAGAGCATTGGCTGCTCTTCTGGAAGCCCGGATTTTAGTCCCAGACCCACATGGTGGCTCACAACTGTCTGTAACTCTAGTTTCAGGCGATTCGATGCCCTCTTCTGGTTTCTGAGGGCACTAGGCATGCAAACGGAACACACATATACATGCAGGCAAAAAACAAAACAAAAACAAAAAACCTCACATAAACATGAAATAACAAATAAAAGCGTTAAAAAAGAAATTTACAATAAGAACTCATCACTAGAGAACACCTGACTAGGTACCTGTAAGACAGAGAACTGAAGTCTAGTGAGCAAGTTTAATGATGATGATGATTAAAAAAAAACGCTTAAGGCACTTTCCTGGCATGTACCAAGCCTTGGCTTTGGCCTGGGCATAAAGAAAGCATGAGGCAGGATGGGGGGAATTGGAGGAGAGGTGTGAGAGCGAAGGTGGACAGAAAAGAGTAAGAATGAAGCTCAACATCTCAGGTCACTCAATGCTGAGACAACATGGAGTTTTCTTCCTGTAAGTAATAAGGCTGTGTGCTTGCTTTTTAAAAAGTTTATTTTTGAAATGCATGTCTGTGTGTGCAGGTGCCTGTGGAGGCTAGAAGGGGGCTCTTCACCACCTGAGCTGGAGGTAGGCTTTTGTGAACTGCTTGACATCGGTGCTGGGAATTGAACTGTGGCCCTCTGGAAGAGCAGCAGCACTCTTAACTTCAGGGTCATTCTGTAGCCCCTGGGTCTTGTACTCCTGTAAACGACTCTTTGCCATGAAGCGTTGTTACTGAGCTCACAAAGAGACTCGGGCTAGCAGAGGAGCTGAGGTGATAGATTCTTTAAAAGAGACAGGCTTAAATGGGGGCAGGAGGAGATCCTGCAGAGAGCTGGGATTCCTGCAGTTGGATTAGTTCTGGAGACAACAGGATCTTAGAAATCAAGGTCACTTTGTGTGCTAGGCCCTCCCTGCATAATTGCTTGTCTGCCATGTTGGGTCATAGTTAGTCCTCATGTCAGTGCCACGCTGTTTAATTTTCCTAGACTCTAGAATTGTGAGCCCAGATAAGCCTCTTTATGCATTCCTCGAAGTTGAGAATTCTGCTTGCAGTAGTACAGAATACACTTGGGCACACTGTAAGATTCAAAGTCATTCCATTCGGCTCCTATTGATCACATTGCATAGATACATTTTACTAAAGATCTCTTGGGACAAACAGTGGTCCTCATGACCTCCTCTTCATTTTAGCAGAGAGCGTGTTGAGCAGACATTTCTGGCGGATCTTGTTTCCTTTGATGCAATGGCTCTCCCATGGCCACAGTGGTAGGAGATGGCACACTGGAGCGTATCTCCTTGCACGTGGCCAGCATTAGGGAATGTGACTGTGGCTTCAGCTGCTGTGTGAACTTTGCAGGCACAGGAGTCTATGCCTTTCATGAACATTCCAGCCAGGGACTAAGTGTGGCAGTGACACTAAGGCAGGCCCGTAAGAGCTAAATCTATTTCTTAAAAGATATATCACAAAGAAACCTGGTACTTTATTATTTTAAAAGCAAGACTGTGTGCACTTTTTTTAAAAAAAATTTTATTTTATGTGCGTTAGTGTGGAGGTGTCAGATCCCTTGGAACTGGAGTTATAGACAGTTGTGAGTTGCCATGTAGGTGCTGGGAATTAAACCCGGGTCCATTTGGAAGAGGAGACGGTGCTCTTAGCCACTGAGCCATCTCTCCAGCCACCCTGTGTGCACTTTTGAATAAAGGATTTTTTTTTTTAATCATTCCAGGTAGCCTCCAGAGCAGTTACAGGAAAAGAGGTCTATAAGAATATTTTAAGCCAATCTCTGCAACAGGGCTTCCACTGTAGCTGGGATAGAGTAGGCAGAGGGGAGAGATAGAGACTGCAGCCAGCCAGCCATAGGTCATGCGAAGCAGGTGATGGAAAGCCCTGAATCTTTTTCTTTAATTTACTGTTGAATTTATAAAACTAAGAAATGGACAAAGGCAGAAAAACAAGCAAACAAGCCAGCAACAACCACACAACAAGGGAAACAGCGCAACATTGCAAATCCAAATTAAAACCAAAATGAGAGATTTTGCAAAGAATACTGTTTTGAGGAATAGCCAAGCAGGAAACATTCATAGTAAGCCCCAGGCATGTTGAAATAGGTTGAGGCAAAATGAAGGTTTTAAAGGTAAAAACAAGGGTTACCTCAATTCTATGAATTTTTTTTGGCCACCGTGATCGTAACAAGGGCTTCGTGACTCATGACTAGACAGCCCCCCATTAGGTTCTTTAGGAATTCTTTTTCTAGAAGGTTGCATAGCCCTCTGTACAAACCTTGGACTCTGGCAGAATATTTTGTGATGATTATTAAGCAGTCATGAGGATTGACCCCTCTCTCCATGACCTCCTTGAGTTATTCATTTTGTTTTATAGGGGTGACATGAAACCTCATTTTATCTTTGTGCAACTCAGGGTGTGCATGTGGCGGTCAGAGGGCAACGTTCAGGAGTCAGTTCTCGCCTTTCACTATGTAGGCCCCAGGGACTGAGCTCAGGCTGTCAGGCTTGGTGGCGGGCACCTTTACCTGCTGGACCGTCCTACCCTTTTGAGACTCTATTTTGATCCTGACAACTGTTTATTTTATTTACAACTTGAAAGGCATTTACACATAAGATTAATTTAGCCTTTGACTGATTTAGAACAGGAAGACGAGAAACAGAAGACATTGCCATAGTGCCCGGCCTGGCCTGAGCAGGTCATAGAGCTATTTACTAAGCCGTGGATCCCATACAGAGCAGGAAGCAGGTTTTAGAGTGAAATAACCAGAATTCAGTTGTGGATTCAATGATGTTTATTAGACACCCATGTAGACATTTCTGTGGAAATGTCTAGTGGCATTAAATAACATGAAATTGAGTTACATTTAAAAGCCATACCATACTTTGGTGATAAAGAAATGTTTTCTTGCCAGGCAGTAGTGGTGCATGCCTTTAATTCCAGCAATTGGGAGGCAGAGGCAGGTGGATCTTTGTGAGCTCGAGGTCAGCCTGGTTTACAGAGTGAGTTCCAGGACAGTCAAGGCTACACAGAGAAAACTTTGTCTAGAAAAACCAATAAATGTTTCCTTGGCTTTCCCTCAAATATACTTCTGCCAAGGCTTTTTCTTTTTACAAATGTTCATGCTCTGAATTGTTCAACTTTTCTCCAGATTTTTGTTTGTGTTTGGATTTTGTTAGGAAAAAAAAATAATTGATCTTCTATTTTACAGTGCCAGGCATGGTGGCACATAGCAAGCACTTAGCAAGCAGAGGCAGGAATATCAGGAGTTCAAGGCCAGCCTCGGCTAGACAGTGAGCTCAAAGGTTAGTCTGGGCTACATGGGCTTAAAAACAAGAGGCTGGTGAGGTGGCTCAGTGGTCCAGAACACTGGCTACTCTTCCAGAGATCTTGAGTTCAATTCCCAGCAACTACATGGTGGCTCATGACCATCTATAAAGAGATATGGTGCCCTCTTCTGGCATGCACGTATACATGCAGACAGAATACATATAAATGAATAAATAGATTAAACAACAACTCCCCCTCTTGTTACAGACTATGCGATAAGCACAAAATGCATATTAGCTATTAGTAAGGTCTTAGACGTTCTTTTATCTAGAATTCTAAATGTAAGCCTCTAAATAATAAATTACAAAAAACAAATCTTTAAAAAAACATTTTTTTTTTTTAAAACCCACCTTGCTATAATAATTGATTGCTAATTTGAATGCCTGGTACATAGTCACTGAGAGATGCTTGGCTGCTGATGACTTGGTCATTAGCTCAATGGTGTAAGCACTGTCATAGCTTTCCCCCAGCCATGTAAATCCTCTTCTTGTGATAACAGCCTCTGGTTTCCTTCACTCCCAGGCTAAGTGATTCCTATAAAGTTTCTTCTTCCTGTCCTCTTGGTATCCATGGAGCGCATGACCTACACTAAACCAATCAGTCCCCTCCTCCCATTATTTCGGTTTCTGAGATTGTCTGGAAAGTGTGCTCAAGTGCTAATCACCACTGGCAAGACTTGATTCTGGGACTTTTGTTTGAGTTATTTGTTAAGTGTGCTCTATTTCTCTAGTAGTTTTGATTTAGTCTTGTGATAATGTGAGCCTGAAGCTGCCAACAGCTACCATATGGAACCTAAAGAATGCTGCCAGAACCATGCAAGCTACAGAAACTGAAAATTCCAACAGGACACCCTGAAGCCAGAGGCACATGAAGTCTCTTGTGTTTGTAGGCCGTCACTGTAACAAGCACTTGAAATCTGCATCTTACAAAGTGGCTCAGGTCTTTGGAGGTTTCACCCTATAGCCTCAGGAGCTACAGGGGTGCTCAGCTATGATGAGATCTTGCCTCAAAACAGAACCAAGCCCAAGCCTCGGCTTCTCAGAACATGCTTTTCAAAAGAATACTCTATATTGAATTTTGGTATTTTCTAATGCAAATAACTTAAAAATTCTCCTTGCCAAAGGTTCAAACAGCTAATAGACACCAGAAAAATTTAAGAGCCACTTTGTATTTATCAGCACCTACTCTTTCTCAAGTAAACCATTGTCTTGCTTAATGAGGTTTGAATTTTCTATGCATTTGCAAACACATGAGCACATATGTATGTTTACATTGGTTGTAGATGTAACAGCAAATATGCGTTGTTCTAAAATCTCCTCCCATCCAGTTTTTATGCCATTTTATAGCTCTCCATGAATTATTACTTTTTGATATTTAGACTGTTTCGTATCGTACTAAAAACCGCGCTGATATGAGTTTTTTGGTGGAAACGTTAGAATAAAGGTAGAACTCAGGATAACACAATTCCCACCCCACCTTAAAAGCAAGGGAAGAACAGTGATTATGTGCAAAGCAAACCCAGTAGATTGTTTGGTGGCATTCTTAACGTCATTACTGTTTTACACACAGGAGTCTTTTCTCAGGATACAATCGGCATAGGAAGTGCAGTGGGGCAAAGGAATCTCGGTAAAGACAGGAATCTCGGTAAAGTCACACAGGCACCTTGGTCCAAGGGCCATGGCGTGTCCTGGTGAAGGACCCAGTCTTTGCCTTGGACCCTACTCCGTTATTTCCGCGCTTTCCAGGTTTGACTGAGGATGTATGAAAAACAGCCTGGACGTAGCAAGGAGAAACTGAATGTGGCCTGAGAACACTCGCGAATGGCACAAGGCCGGGGAAAGGATGCAGGATGCCAACAGCAGCTGTCACTATGGCGGCCGCGCCGGGCGCAGGCGGACGACTCGCTTTCCCAGCGGCCCCCGCGGTCCGCAGGGCCAAGCGTCCACTGGTTCTGGAGCGCGGGGGCGGGGCCGAGGCCGGAAGTCACGTGCCGCGGCAGCGGCTGGGGTGAGGCCGGCGTCGCGGCGGTGACTGCGGGCTGCTGTGTCTGTGGGAGGCGCCGCGGCGATGGCGGTGGACACCCTGTCACCGGACTGGGAGTTCGACCGCGTGGATGACGGCTCTCAGAGTAAGCCGCTGGCGTCGGGCGAGGCGGGCCGGGTGGCGCTGCCGGTGCAGGACGGCGCAGTGCGCGCTGCGCCGCTGCCCACCCGGGACTCGCCCGGGGTGGGACGGGGGCGCGCGGTGGCGCTGCGTGGCTGCTGGGGTCGCGTCTAGCCCCGCGCTCGTGCCCGCGACCCTCCGGTGGCGGGTGACGGGCCAGCGGCGCCCGCTCCCGGGGCGCGCCTGCTGAGGCCAGCCTCCCGGGATACCCATCCCACCAGGGCTTGCGCCAGATGCTCTCTGAACCTTCAGTTCTAGAAGAGTCTGGGTTCCTGTTTCGGCTTCCTGTTTTTCTTTGCTTCTCAGACCAACTTTTGAAGTTTGGGTTCACGATCCTAGAGCCATACAAGATACCGAAAAACAGCTCTTCTGGCATTAAAAAAAAAAAAAAAATAGATCAACACGAGAATGTCATCTGGATAAGATGATCCTCCTTGGTCTTTATTGATTTTATATAGACCTGTAGTTGTCACTGCAGCTTTAAGTCGTTTTTTAAAATTAATTCAGTGTATTTGTTTTTAAATCGGATTTGCTTCGCGGTTGCTTTGTGAAATCAAGCCGTCCGACTTCATTTTTTAAATCAAGAGGTCCAACCCCAGAAGCCTCACAGTTTCAGCAAAATGTTGAAGCCAAACTAATTAGAGACACTCTTGAGGTTGATTTGTTTCTTGTCTTCTGTGTGGTAGAAAGGAAATTGGGGCAAGTTGCTTGAGAATTTTTTTAAATGCATACCTTTCCCCAAAGTGGGAATGCCATTAAAAAATTTACAGCTGAATTGTGAATTTTTCACAGAGATAATATAACATGTACAGATTTCTATGTAATTAGGTTTTATTTGCTTTTATGTCCAGTTGAGCAACGTCCACGGTGCTGTGCAGTTTTTCAGCAAACATTTCTTAAGGTATTAGATGTTAGCATAAAGAAAAATCTGGATGGAAGGATAATAACCATTCTTTTTTTTTTCTTTTTGGTTTTAAAGTGAACTGCATCTTGTGAGGTGTTTCCCACCCTCCTCCCTTTTATGTGCTAAGGTCCCTGCCTTAGTATCTGACAGATCTTGAAATGAAGGTCACTAGGTTTGAAAGCGTTACAGTTTGAAGAATGAATGATCAGTTAGACATAATAATTAGCCAGCATATTTTAGGCACAATGTGAGAACACGTATGTATGAAAACACCATGGGGAAGCCTGCAACTTTGTATACTGACTTAAGTAATGAGGAAAATACACCAAGAAATGCAGGTTGTCGGGAGAAGGGAGGTTTGCAGAGTCAGACGTTCTTACATCACGTTCTTGTTCTTTAACTTTTATGAGTTCACAGCTATTTGTTATCTTATCAGCAAGGAACTCAGCGTTTCTGCAGGTTTTCTGTTGTGTTTTGCTTTGGACTAACCAGCTGATCTATTAGTATGTTTTTCCAGCAGTCTTTAAGAATCCATTTGCTGGTTAGTCTTTTCCTGTGTAGTAAGTAAGACATTAACATGGGGTTGTTAGCTGTAGGTAAGGGATTTCTCTGCCTGGTTTTCATTAATTTTTGGACTGTGAATTACATCTAGACTAATTATTTTCCAAAATTACCCAAATGAGTGCTAAGAGACAGGAGTTCTTAGTGAACTGATGCCCCTTCAGCGCCTTTCCTGCAAAATAAAGGACAGGTGTCTATTTCATAAAAGCTTTACAGTTAAAATTCGAAAGAAAAAGCATTTTGTTTTTTTTTAGGCAAAGACTGAGTAATGAAAGAAACTGAATTGGAGTGGATTCTTTGGAATAAGTAATGCATTCTTAGGTATAATAAGGTGATTCGATTAGTAATTTTGCTGAGTAGGCATTTGGAAAGTCCAGCTTTTTCCAGTGGCTCTAAGCTCAAGTCATCTATTCTATCTAAATTCTGTAAATCCCAGCTTTTAATATCGTTTTGTTATTTTACATGTGTGTGCAGTGCCTGCAGAGGCGGAAGTGGTGTTGGACCCCCTGGATCTCGAGTTACAGAACTGCCATGTGGGTGCTGGGAACTGAACCCCAATCCTCTGCAAGTGCAGCCAGTGCTCTTAATGATAAGCCATCTCTCCAGCTCCCATCTGGCAGTGTGTTATCTGGCTTCTGTTTACAGCTTGATTATAATAGTTAAATAATTGAACAAGTGAAACGTTTTGGTAAGCTGGGCATTGCTGAAATAATATCATGTAACAGGTCCAAAACTTCCATGTAAGAAAACATTTGGATGTAAAAAACATTTATTTCCATGTGAAAAACATTTTATTCAGTATAGAATTAACCCACCTTTTAAAATTTGCTCTGAAACAACATAGTTTTGTATTTGCCCCCATCAGGTAGTTGATGCCCTTTGCAGCAGTGTTGTGTGTGGTTGTGAATGACAGTGTAGTATCTGGACCCCAAGTTGTCTGAGGCATGACTCAGACTGTCTGAAAGCACAGATCCTGGGGTAAGGGGCTGCAGCCTTTCAAGTATTTTCACATATTTGGAGAAAATGCAGAGCTGAATGGCTCTTTAGCCTTGGAACTTTATTTCCAAGAAGTGAGGCATTTCAGAGTAGTAATTAACATTGCTTTGTTGCAGTTTTTGACATTACTTGAAGCTAGTATTCTGCCACTCATTAACTTGTAATTGTACCATTCTGTTTTAAAATTTAGAAATTCATGCTGAAGTCCAGCTTAAGAATTACGGAAAATTCCTTGAGGAGTATACATCTCAGCTGAGAAGAATTGAGGATGCCCTGGATGATTTGATTGGAGATGTTTGGGATTTCAATCTTGATCCTATAGCGTTAAAGGTGAAATCATTTCATTACAAGAAAGTGTGTTGTGTATGTGTGTGTGTGTGTGTGTTGTGTGTGTGTTTAGGGCACATTATCTCTTATGTTAAAAGTAGACAATATGTTTTAATTTAAAAATTAAGAGTGACATGAAATTGGTAACCTCCCCCCCATTAAGCTACACACTTTTAAAAAATTGTTTTCTGAAAGAATGACAAAAAACTCATAACAATACAAACTCCAATTGTTTTTTATCTTCAAGAAAATGCAAAGGGCTAGATGAAACACAGGCTGTTTTTTTTTTTTTTTTTTAAATTGTGGTTATTTTGCAAATGGCCAAATATACAGATTTTTAAGCATTTTTTTCACAGAATTTTGCTGAATACAGAACTCATCTACCTTATATTCTAATGAAAATATAAAACATTTCTGTCATTTCTCAAAAGTACCCTTGGATGAACTTGAGGATCTTAGTATTTTTTTTTTTTTTTTTTTAAATCACAGGTCATTCATTCACTTGTATCCCAGCCGTAGCCCCCTCCCTCTTTCCCTCACAATCCCTCCCTCTTCTCCCTGCCCCCTTCCAAATGAGAGAAGTTACTTTTCATTTATGTATGTACTTTAATAGTATGTAACTAAAGGAAAGGTTCATTTTTTCCTGTACTAGAACATTCATTTTAGGTGATAACCAGAAAAGCTTTCTGAGCAAGGTCGAAATGAATCTGCTTTAGATGGGAATAGGGCTCACTATTTTGGTTCTGAGCATTGGGTTTAGTCTTCAGCATTCTGTTTTGTAATAACTCAGGTTTGGCTCTTTTAATTACAACAGCTTATTACATGTATGTTTGCACAACAATTGCTAAAGCGATAGAGCTCACTGTTAGTGTTTTCTTGGTGCGTTCAGACCGCTGGCCATTTTATGTCCCAGAATATGTCTGCCACCATTTTAGTGCCTTGTGTTGTGTTGAAGGCGTTTCTTCTTGACTGTATTGTACATTCCTTAGTTTTTGGAGATTATCTTAAACATAATAGTTGACTTGAGGCTAATCCTAAATTACATTTAAACACAAGTTTAAATGTAATTCAGTGTTTTGTTTTCTCTCAAATTCAGAAACATTCTTTCCCTTTGTTTCTGTAGCTTCTGCCATATGAGCAATCTTCCCTTTTGGAACTCATAAAGACTGAAAACAAGGTACGTGATCCTTAACTTAAGATGTGTTAAAAAATGCTCTCATTGATTACAATTTACTTTTTTCTGTTTTTATTTATGAAAACAGGTCTTAAACAAAGTCATCACTGTTTATGCTGCACTTTGTTGTGAGATCAAGAAATTAAAGTATGAGGTAATTGTTTACATTCTTTAAGAGCATTTAAAAGCAGGATAGAACTTCTAGTTTGTGCTGTGTGCAATAAATATTGAACAGTGAATGACCCACTTAAGAAAAACAATAATGCTACCAATCCTAATGGTAGGGATTACTTAGTATAATCCTAGCATTTACTGAGTACGTACTTTCATTGTTAATGTTTAGGATGACAGGCAGGTCAGGAACAGGTGAAGAAATTGGGGCTTATAGCAGGTATCACAGTAGTAACAGTTTGAATTTAGGTCTGCATACCTCCAGGTGGGTAATAATTAGCCTGCTATGGATGCTGGCTATCCAGAGGTAGCTGCCTTTTGTTTTTTAGTTTTGAACTTTTTATGTGGATTTGGAACCACTGGACTTTGGTAGACATTAGTGAACATGATCATTTTTCATTCCTCCCCCCTTTTAAAAAATATTCTGTACCATGGACTGAGCTAGTGGGAAGATGTGTGATGATGATTACACATTGTGTGGTCCGATGATGAAGTAAAGGCTGAAGGGATCAGACTTAACTTTCAGTGTCAGTAGTTGTCTTCGTTACTCTCAAGAGAAGCTGAATTTATTTGAAAGCAGCTTTTGAAATTTGAAAACATTTCTATGTAAATGATGTCATGTTATTAGAGAATTAAGAGAGCAAAGGAATTTGAAAGCAACCTGCTAAATTATTTTAATTTTCTTTAAAACAGGCTGAAACTAAGTTTTACAATGGTCTTTTGTTTTATGGTGAAGGAGGTAAGTTAAAATTTTAGAATTGCATTTGTTTCTACCTTTTATGAAACTGAAACAAAGACCTAACAGACCATTCTTGAACTAACACAATTATAGAATAGATAGAAAAACATTCAAAAAATCTTCAATATTTTATTTGTGTGTTTGTGTGTTGCTCTCAGGGTCTCCCTGTGTGGGTACTGTGAACCTAATTCTGGTCCTCTGGAAGCTGCTGAACCATCTCTCCAGCCCCTAACATTCAGTTTTTTTTGTTAGTTTACTGGTTTGGTTAAACACGTGAGTTGTGGAGTGGTGAAGCAGCAGCGAGTTCTCTAGGACTGATAGATGGTGTTTTATCAGTGGGAAGTCCCGTGACTAGATCCGAGGTTTGGGGTCTACTTGGCAATGGGGTGTGGCTGTTTGAAGGTGTATATAGTTCATGACCATGTCATTTTTTCTTCAGTGTAAAAGTCCAGTGCTCTCAGTACTGTGTACTAGTGAAAGAATATTGCTGTTGTCTTCATTACTGAATTTAAATAAAAAGCCTGAAATAAAATTCATGCTGCTTTTTAAAGCTACAGATTCCAGCATGGTGGAAGGTGACTGCCAAATTCAGATGGGGAGATTTGTTTCATTCTTACAGGTAACTCAGTTTGTTTGTTTCCTTCAAGGTAACTGATTTTTACTTTCTCTTGAGCCATTGATTGATTGATTGATTGATTGATTGATTTAATTATTTGAGACAAGGCCTTACTTGGTAGCCTTGGCTGTCCTAGAGCTCACTTTATAGATTAGGCTGGCCTCAAATGCATGACAGTCACCTGTCTCAGCCTTTTCATGTTCTGGGATTAAAGATGTACACCACCATTCCTTGCCAAGTATTTTATTGTAAAATTTTACATAAAAATTACACATAGTTTAAAAGTTCTGGAATCTTCAAATGCTGAGGTCTTGTGCACTCTCGAGAGTGAAACAGTTACTTAGCATGGGGTCATAGTATAGGAGATTGTAATTCCTGAATGATTTCTAAAGGATTTTAGAAGAGTAAGGTATCAAGAAATGTGAACAATTTGTAAAAATTGTTTTAATATATTGCCTTTGTATACATTATATAATTTCATTTATGGACAATTTATCACCTTTTTTAACTTAAAAATGTTTTTTGGGGGAACTGGAGAGATGGCTCAGCTGTTAAAAGCACTGGCTGCTCTTCTGGAGGGCTGGGGTTTAATTCCCAGCACCTACCCACATGGTGGCTCACAGCTGTTTATAACTCCAGTTCGAAGGGATCCAGTACCCTTTTGTTTGGGCACCATGCACTTTTGGTGCCCAGACATACATGGAAACAAGGCTCATAACATAAAAAAATGAAATAAACATTTTAAAATTATTATCATTATTATTTTTTTGTGCTGGAGAGAATAATTAACCAATATTCTTATTGGTTAAGAATATGTGTTCTTTTTGCAGCTCAGTTCCTTGCACACATATCTGGGGCTCACAACTATGTGTAACTTCGTCTCTAGGGATCGGATGCCTCTGTACAAATATGTGCATACCTAAACACAGGCACAAACATGAACACATACATACACACAGGAGCTGGAGGGCTGGAAGAACAAAAAAAGTGAGGGCTTCCAGAAGAAGTAGATTCCATTTTCTCATCCACAGGCTAAAGAGAAATGAATGGTTTTGTTTGCTAGACAGACTGGCAGCTCAGAGAAATAGCCTCATGGACCTAGTGCTCACACCTCTGGGGATGTCGCTGCCTGGATGCTGCTGTCTGTGAGAAGCAGCTGGAGGTTAGGTACAGAGTGTTGGGAGATGCGCCCAGCTTTCTGTCATGAGCAGCTGCTGCTGAGGTGATGGTCTGCATGGAAACAGTGAGGAACTGGACAGGATGACTGCTGGGCCTGTCAGGAAGTCTGCTGGATAGGAAGGCTTGAAGAAGGGTGGTTGAAAGAATCAGTAAATGTGTCAGGTTCTTCTTTTAGTTTTATCAAAGTTTGTATTTCTTATTGTGAGGATATTGTATTTGGTGTGTATAATAAACCAACCTCTCTACCATTGTGTGGTAATCCTCTAGGGCCTACTGATTCAAGTGCCCAGACTCCTGCAAATATGACCTTTTCCCATCTGTTCTTGGAGTAGAGGTGGAATCAGCTTCCCCTGGCTTGCCTCTCTCTCTCTCTCTTTCTTTCTCTTAAACCTTTCTAGCTTCTGTGTACCAATGAAATATCCCCTTTTAAAGAAAAACAAATGTTATTGATATATATTTACATATATAACTCATGATGGAATGTATCTAGATAGTTATACTATCCTTTTATAAAGGATGCTGCAATTCTGGATGGTGGTGGTCCACACCTTTAATCTCAGCACTTGGATGACAGGCAGGTGGAGTTTGAGGCCAGTCTGTTCTGCAGCAGAGTGAGTTCCAGGACAGTCAGGGCTCCACAGAGAGAGAAAGAAAAAAGTTACTACAGTAAAAACAAATTAACATGCCTATTATGTCACATAGATACTTAGCTTATTGGCAAAAGTTTTGATGATATAAAGCTATGATAATATGTATATAGTACATAATTCTATACATATGTCTAATATACATAGAGTATCCCTAGTATGAAATGCTACAAGACCTAAAATCTTTTGAATACTAATAAAAAACACCAAAGGAAAATTCTAAGCCCAAAGGTAAATAATTACCTATGGGCTATGTATAATTGAATTTTGTGTTTAGATTTTTTCCTATTCCCTGGCTAAGATATCTCATTACCTATATGCACATATTCTTTAAGTGGCAAAAACTCTGAAATATGAAGTATGTCTGCTCTGAAGCATTTTGATAAGTGATAACTTAGCTTATACAGGATAGCAGTAACTTGATAACTGCTTTGTCTGATAGTCATATGCTTACCTTATCTGTTTTAGTTCACTTTTTAAGATTTATCTTTTCCCATTCTTTCAAGCTTCAGTGTTGTCACAGTTTGGTTGTGTTTTCTTAAAACCTCAGCGGTAGCCATTTACTGTATAACAGTGTTTGGGGCCATGGTGCTTGCATGAGATGGCTTTGTTTAGTTGTGTTCTAGCCATGTTGATCGTCTTAAGAATACTGGTGTTGGTAAAATGCTAAGTGAGCTAATGATGATGCTCAGGTGTGTGAGGGAAAGCAGGAAATGGGTGTATTTGGATTTTGCTTTTTTATGTCATCTTACAATCTTCTAATTGATTTATTCTACATCTGTTTTATGGGGGTCTTTTTTATATCTGCACTTATTTCTGCCTTTTTGCTGTGCTTTCTATTTTTAGTTTTTCTGTTACCATTTAACCTTCAGAAGTTTAATAACAAATGTAAGACAAGCTGTTTGAAATGAAAATCTGTTATTTAGCACATTGATGATGCCTGTATTTCAGTACTCCAAGCTCTGAGAGGGCTGAGTTAGGATTGTGAGCTCAAGGCTAGTCTGGCCTATGTAGCAAAGACCTGTATTTAAAAAAAAAAAAAAAGCGTAGTATTTTTACTTTCAAAGACTTTAAATGTGTTTAGGTCTCATTAATAGCCGTGTAAAAAGGTAACTGTCCATGTGATACACTGCTCATATACTGTGTTTAGTGAGGGTTGTGTGTGTGTGTGTGTTAGAAACTGCTCTTGGTGCTCAGGGAGACCAGCACATGAAAGCAATGAAAATTCTTGCTGTGAGCTTACAGTTTAGAATAGAGGTAGGTTTAATAAAGTTTTAAGGATTTTTAGAGGCAAATTTGGTTCAATAAGATTACAAGGTGAGAGCTTCTAAAAATAAATTGTCATAAGGTCTGAATTAATGATTATTGATAAACATCCTTGGGGTAAGTGATATTGTACGTGGTGTGTGCCAGGCTGCATATATGTAATTAAAGATAACAAATGAGCCAGGTGGTGGTCATGGTGCAGCACGTGGGAGGCAGAAGCAGATGGATTTCTATGAGTTCAAGGTCAGCCTGGTCTATAGAGTGAGTTCCAGGACAGCCAGGGCTACATGAGACCCTATTTTGAAAACAACAAAACAAGATAACAAATGAGGTGCTTTTAAGTGACTTGTAGAGCTTGCTTTCTGTCTTTGTTACACTTCTAAACTGGAAGCCATTTTCATTCATTTAGATCTTTTTCATTTACATGGAAGGGATGAGTTGATCCTGCCATTTAGGAACTGCATGAATAACTGAAACAGTAGACTCAGAGTGAAATAGTAGTGAAATGTAGGGGCAGCAGAGGTAGGAATTGACCTGGCATGCAGGAGCTGAGAGAAGTGATGATTGCTTGAGAGATTCTAAAGTCTGGCTGCTCAGTAACGAGAGATTTTCCTGGAATACTGTTTTGGTTGTGTTATAACATTCAGTCCAAACCTCCTGACATTTCAAAAGCAATCTTGTAATGTGTACTCACCTTGTCATTTCAGGAACTGTCCTGTTTTGTCACCAGATGCTATGAAGTGGTGATGAATGTGGTCCATCAGCTGGCTGCCCTGTATATCAGCAACAAGTAATGCACATTAGAATTATTTTGGCTTTTATAAAATAGCAGGAAGGACTTTTTAGAAAAGTAATTACTTGAAATAGCTTTTAACTCATTTATTTACTCAGTATATATGCTTAGGATGTTTAGATACTACTGGAGGTCTGTATTGCTTTTTTAAATGTGTGCATTTTTAGGCTAATGAGATGCAGTTTTCTCCAAATTCATTTCTGTCTATGTAAGAACGTTTGCAAAAAAATTTTAAAGAAGTTTTTCTATAGAAAAAAGCTCATACAGAATTAGTCACACACAGTGGTTATTGTTTTCTGCTGTGTATATTTTTGGTTCTCTTGTTCATAAAGTTATGTGACTTCTTTTTTATTTTAATTTAATTTTTAAAATATTTTTATTTATTACAATTTATTCACTTTGTATCGCAGCTGTAGCCCCCTCCCTCATTCCCTCCTAATCCCACCTTCCCTCCCTCATTTCCTCCTATGCCTCTCTCCAAGTCCACTGATAGGGGAGGTCCTCCTCCCCTTCCATCTGACCCTAGCCTATCAGGTCTCATCAGGACTGGCTGCATTGTCTTCCTCTGTGGCCTGGTAAGGCTGCTCCCCCCTTCAGGGGGAGTTGATCAAAAGAGCCAGCCACTGAGTTCATGTCAGAGGCAGTCCCTGTACCCCTTACTAGGAAACCTATTTGGAGACTGAACTGTCATGGGCTACAGTGTGACTTTTCTTAAACTACACAGTCTCGGGGCTTGAGCCAGTGTAGGCAGTCTGTACTGGAAAAAAACAAGCAAACAACAACAACAAAAACCCCACACAAATTATAATGTTAATGATATTCCATGATTCTAAAGAATCGTTAAATTAAGAAAAACTGATCAAATTTTCATAGTGCCCTTGCTGTTCTTTTTTTTTTTGCCCTTGCTGTTCTTATCACCATAAATTACACCTAACATTTGATCAGTTCTTTGTATTAACTTTTCTATATCTACTGTACCACTGCTGAGGGTTATGCCTCACACTGTTAATGAGAGCTGAGACCCAGGGGTGGCGTAAACCACCATCTCATAGCAGCTTCAATACTATTGTTTGTGGTCACCAGTCCATTTGTTGGTGCTACTGTACCATGCTGTGTCACAGGCTCTGTAACTGGGTAGAGTACATTTATCACTTCATTCTCATTCATTTCTCATCAGTTTGGTGTTTTTGTGTGTTGTGGCTCTTCACCAAAGTGATCCTTATGGGAAGAGCAAATGAGAGGTAGCTCACACTCTCACAGTACCAGGGGTGGGATCCTGAGGAGTATCTCCCTCAGTCCTGCCACAGAAAGACAACATTAAAAATTGTTTTAGTTCAATTTTAAACGTGCTTCTGTATTCTGGAGTACTCAGTATGTGGTTGAAATACAAGTACTATATTGAGTAAAGTTGAAAAGGAAATAAAGTTAACTTTCTGTGGCTTTGTAGTATGGTATAACCCTCGAACTTTGCATTGCTTCTCAGTAGGAATGAGAACTTAAGAACAAGTCTGACATGTTCTTAAGGGCTTTTTTCCAAGTTTCAGTTTTGATAGAGTAAAAAGATTATAGTTGTTAATTGAGAAATTCTAATAGTGCATCAATTTATGTTTAAAAAGCGAAGGTTATTCATTGACCACTTGTCAGGTCTTTAGCTCATGGAGTGCAGTACAGCAAGGGTAGCCCAGACTCAGTACTAGCTTGTGCCTATAACTTTAAGATAAATATATATTACAATTTAAAGAGCTTCTACCACTGTGTTTATTTCTTGAATTTAAAATAAACTGTAACCAAAAGGATTTTTTTTTTTTTAAAGCTTGGGTGTTATTTTATTATAGGATAGGACCCAAAATTATAGAGACAACTGGAGTTCATTTTCAGGTAAAAGTTAATTCTTCTGCTTTACTTCAGAATTTGTATTGATTAGGCAGTATAATAATTCTAGCATCTCCACCCCTGTTTTTGGGTTCCCTTTTTTCTGTGTAGTTGATGGGCATTATTCACTATGAGCTGGCTCTCATAGATTTTCCTAGTAGCATTCCACTGTAGACTTTCTTTTTTCCGTGAACAAATTTGCAGCATCACAGTTACGGACGAAATCTTAGGTAAAATATACTCACTTTAGGCTGGTAGTACCATTTGAGGATCTGACCTGTAGCTTAATACACCAATTGATGCTTCCTTTTACTAATTTAATATTAACCCAAATGTGTTATGCTTTAAAAGTTCACATGATACTTCTTAACTAGTGACTAAATGATAATCATTAAAGGTCTTTTGACAGACTATGTATGAGCACTTGGGAGAACTGCTAACAGTTTTACTTACCTTGGATGAAATTATTGATAATCACATCACACTGAAAGACCATTGGACTATGTACAAAAGGTATGCCAACTGAAATATTTTTAATAGTTTCACTTTATACAGCTGATGTGCTAGTTAACTGAAATACAAATGGTTCATATTCTTTAAAAGACCTAGAGATCTATGTTGAAAAGGAATTCATGTGAAGCACTTATTTTTATTTGTGTTTGTGTCTGTCTTCATGTGTGTCTGCACGTGGGTGTGCGTACCTAAGAAGCCAGAAGAGGGAGTTGGATTTTCTCGAGGCAGAGTCACATGCTGTTGTAAGCCACCTAGTGTGGGGCTGGGACTGGTCTCCTGTCTCCTCTTTATAAACAGTCCAGCCATTAACCATTGACACATTTCTCTGGCCCTGTTGTGTCCGGTATTTTCATGAAGACAATCAACTCCATTTTTAGATAGGTTTTTGTGAGAGTGATATATGGTTGTATTTGTAGAGTGTTGTAGAGTGGTTAAGATTTGTTTCTTTCTTTTTAATTGGGTTGTGTTCAAGTGAAAGATTTTGCATTACATTTTATATATACCTTCGAACATTCTTTTAAATTTTTATTCGGTTTACAAATAGTCACTAAATGTTTGGTATATATAGGGCAGCAGGCAGCTGAATTTAAGGCGGTAATTGTTAGGATTGGTCCATTCACATTTTCTAGTGTGAACAGCTGAGTAAGAATAATAAATAAAAAATTTATTTTTTAAAATATTTTTAACTTTTGAGAATTTATTAGATACTTGTAAGATCTTTCTTTAACTCTCCTACAAGGTTGCTGAAATCTGTCCATCATAACCCTTCGAAATTTGGCATTCAGGAAGAAAAATTAAAGCCATTTGAAAAGTTCTTGCTCAAGTTGGAAGGGCAGTTACTTGATGGAATGATATTCCAGGTAAGTAAGCTGTACCAGGCGGAACATACTGGTTCTTATAGGTTGGTGCATCTCAGAATTACATGGGACACTTTCTAGAATACTTTTCAATTTTTTTTCTTTAGAAAATGCTTTGGCTTTGGCTTAAAAAAAAATAAAAAGGTCAGTAATAGTATTAAAGTACAACTCAGTATTTAATAATGAAATGAAAAGTTATATAAAATGAGCGTTTTAAAATTAAACTATGCAAAAATATAAAATTCAGTCAGGCATAGTGATACACCCTTGTAATCCCAGCAAATGGGAGGCTGTCCCAAGACATCGAGGCTAGCCTGGGGTACAAAGTGAATTCTAGGTCTCTTGCAGATACATAATAAGACCTCGTCTCAAAAGAAAATAAAGACAAAGCTCTTAGTTTTATAAAGTCTAAGACATAATCATTTGCATTAAACATTATGTGTGTTGGGGGCTGGAGAAATGGCTGTGTTTAAGGTCCTGAGTTCAATTCCCAGCATCTGTATGTCAGTTCAACCATCTGCTGCTGTCTTGTGGTGTGCAGATGTACATGCAGACAAAGTACTCATAAACATAAATTTCATAAATAAATCTTTAAAAATATGTGCATTACTAGCGTCTAGACTTAGGTTTTTAAGATTACCTTTAAAAAGTCAGAGGGCTGGTAGAGCACTCACTTCTTTGGCATGCCCAGAGTTCTATATTCAATCACCAAAGCAAAACCACACAGAAGCTTAGTTAATTCTCTCCCACCACTGAATGTGGTGCTTAGATGTGCACAAAGAGGGCCCCTTCTAGACTGAAATGAATGACAATCAGTTAAAAATCCAGCGCTTCCTAGTTGCTGCATTGACAGCGCAGAAGCAGTCATTGCCTTCCTCACAGAAAGACCTAATTGTCCTGATTGGGTACTGTCTTGCCAGAAACTCCCTGTCCCTCCCCTTCCGCCCTCCCCACCACTCCACACTCCTCCACTGCCCTCCCACCCCTACCCCATTCCACCCCACTTTACTCCTCTCCCTCTTCCTCTCCCTCTCACCTCCACTCTTTCCATTCTATTCTATCTGCTTCAATTCCATTTAGTTTCACATTATCACAATTTTAACCCTAGCTCTTGGGTTTTAAGATCAGTTTATGTCTTAGATATAAAAATTAGTAATCTCTTAGATCTAAAATGTAGTTATTTTTGCTTTTTTTTCCTGGGGACATTTCTACGTATATACTTTGGTAGGAGCTGTGCATTATGGCTTATGCGCACTCCCTCATAGTGGAAAGTTCAAGCAGGATTAGTATAAATTTGAGGACAGCTTGGGCTACAGAGTGAGACCCTGCCCAAAAGGGGAGGAGAAAAACAAACTAAAACAATTAAAAACTCCTAAAAGGTACTCTTTAGAAAAGATGTTATAGCTGCTGTGTTGGCATAAACGTTTCATCCCAGGAAGACCAGCCTGGTCTACAGAGTGAGCATCAGGACAGCCAGGTTACACAGGAAAACCTTGTCTCAGAAAATGAAAATAAAAATAAATAAATAAATAAACAAACAGATACATAAATTTTTAAAAAAGCTGTTGCAGCTGGAGAGACAGCTTGGCAGTCCTGGCTTGAAGAGGACCTAGATTTGATTGCTAGTACCTACATGATGACTCACAACCATCAGCATCTTCAGTTCTAAGATACCTGACACGCGCTTCTGGCCTCCATAGGTATCACGTGTGTGCGGTGCAGAGACATGCATGCAGGGAGAACACTCAGACATAAATATGTAAAATGTTGGGAATGGTGGAACACACTGTGACTCCCAGCACTTACAAGGCAGAGGCGGGCAGATCTCTGAGGTTGAGGGAAGCGGCCTGCATAATGGGTTCTGAAAACAAGAAACAAACAAAGGAAAAACAAAGAAGAATAAAGATACAATGCTTTCCAGTGCTTCAGCAGTCATTCCTTCCATTCATCTCTGAGCTTTATTTCCTGTCTCTTCATCGGGGTTTGAGTACACTATAACTGGCACTCAAGTACGTACATACACAGATTTCCATCAAAGAATGAGACCCAGTACAGAGGCGTTTCACCTTACCTAGGTGTTTGATAGCTTGTTACTGAGGCTGAATTTCTCTTCAAATGTTTCCTGTGTAGGCCTGTATTGAACAGCAGTTTGATTCTCTCAATGGAGGAATATCTGTGTCAAAAAATAGCACTTTTGCAGAAGAATTTGCACATAGCATTCGCTCAATTTTTGCAAACGTGGAAGCCAAACTAGGTAATGTAAATTTTATGCTTGAGTTTTTTTTGTTTTTTTTTTTTTATCAAGTTTACATTTCTGTAAAAATACAATTCAACTATTATTTGTTTTGTTTTTATGTTGTTTCTTTTTAAGGTGAACCTTCTGAAATTGACCAGAGAGACAAATATGTTGGAATTTGTGGGCTTTTTGTACTGCACTTTCAGATTTTTCGAACTGTTGATAAAAAGCTTTATAAGTCTTTATTAGACATTTGTAAGAAGGTAAGAGCTTGAAGCTTATTTTTTATGTCAATTTTGATAAAGCTAGATATTTAAAAGCACTAACATAAAAAAGTTAATTTAAAAAAAGAACAAGTTACCTTTTATGAAATCTAACTGTATAAAAAAAGGGCTGGAGAGATGGCGTTATGGATTAGTGCCTGCTGTACATTGTGGGGACTGAAGTTGAGCTTTTCAGAACTCATGTAAATGTCCAGTGAGCACAGCAGTCTGTCTTTAATTCCAGCAGTGAAAGGTGGAGAGGCTGTCTTCTGAGCTGGTGATGCTAACCAGCATGTGTCAGAGAATTCTGGATGAATAAGTATCAACCATGGGCTTCAGTATACATGTGTGTACCTGCACATACGAAAAGGGACATACGTGCACACTACACATACGCATGCAAAAATAAAAAGCAACAGTAGTGTTTTAAAGTGCAAACATTCTTTTTTTTAACTTAATTTTATTTTATTAATTACACTTTATTCACTTTGTAACCCTCCCATAAGCCCCACCCTCCTCCCCTCCGGGTCCTACCCTCCCTCCCCCTTCATGCATGCCCCTCCCAGAAGGATGTGCAGACATTCTTGAAATGAGCAATGAAGTAAATGAGAATAACTGCATTGCATATGAACGCATGTTTGGTGGGTGTTCTACTTTGTGTGTGTGAACATTAACTGTATTTGCTTTATTTCTGAGACAGGGTCTGGCTATGTAGCTCAGGCTGGCCTTAGTCTCAGCCATCTTTCTGTCTTAGCCTCCAGAGTGCTGACATTGCACTCTGTCAGTGTACCCCACACCTGGTCACAATAACATCCTGTTAGTACTCTTAACATGACATTGCCTCCCTCTTCCTTTTGCTTTTCCTCTTCCCCCTCATTCTTACTAGTAAAGTAGAAAAAGATTTAAATTGTTATTTTCATCTTTACTGTTTTCATACTATGACACCCAATTTCAGAATTGAAGCTTAGCTTGTGTGTAGTACTACCATATAATAACAGACCTTGAGGCCTTAGCTATCTTAAAGGTTGTTTTCCTTCTAGTATTTTATTAATATGTTCTGGCAATGAAGTCTTAAAGGGTTGAATTTTATTTTTTCTATATATTATTAGCTATTGTGAAATCCGTGTGTGTATATTGTACACGTGTTAATATTTAGACAGAATAAAGTTGCTGTGCTCACCACCAACTGTAGCAATGCTTTCATCCTTTCTACAATATTACATTACATTATATTATATTATATTATCTTGTAATATGGAGAGATTGTGGTGGTTGTTTCTCGTGAACTCTTCCCTGTGTATTGTAGCACCATTCAGCACATTATCATTGGGCCTGCATTCTATGATTTTTCTCTTCCCTTCCCGCCAGGTGCCAGCTATCACTTTAACTGCTAATATTATTTGGTTTCCTGATAATTTTCTGATTCGTAAAATGCCAGCAGCTGCCAAACTTCTAGACAGAAAAGGTCTTCAAGCCATTAAAATACACAGGGACACCTTCCTACAGCAGAAAGCCCAGTCACTTACCAAGTAAGTTTTATAAAACAACTGTAAAGAAATGCTGAGATATTTTATATTGAAAGTACTCAGGTCACATGATGAGGTGTTTGTGCTGTCACACAGTGGACAGTCTCCAGATTGATTCTTTTTACTCTTTATTTATTTAGTGTGTGTGTGTGCGTGTGTGTGCGCGCGTGCGCCAGCTTGTGGGGTTGGCGCTCTCCTTTTACTGTGTGTGTGCTTGTGTCCAGAGGTGGTCCTCAGGCTTGTGTGGCAAGCTCTGTTACTGAGTGTCTCTCCACCCCCGGGTTGATTTTCCAAGAACTTCTTTTTTTCTTAAAATAAAAAATTATTTGTATTGTGTTTGTTGTTTGGGTGTGTGTGTTGTATATATATGTTGCATGTATGTGAGCGTGTGTGCTCTTCAATTATTTGGGTCCCTGATCAACTTAAGATTGTCAGGTTTGGTGGCAGGTGCCTTTACCTATTGAGCCATCTTCCCGGCTAGAAATATGCTTTTTTTTTTTTCTTTCTCCTTTTTCCTGAAAGAAGGTTTCTCTGTGTAGCCTGGGCTATCTTGAAACTCACTCTCGACATGGGTAGCCTAGAGTTCATAGAGATCTGTCTGCCTTTCCATCTCAAGTGCTGGAAATTAAAGGCATGCACCACCTGGCATAGAGCTATTTTATAATTTATGTTTTAGGTCTAAACTTTCTTCTGTCTACTATTTATGAACGTTAATGTATGCAGATAGCAAAAGTCCAAAAAGCTAAAACATGTAATTTTCTCTAGCCCATTTTTTTCCCTTGCAACTTAGTTTTGCTTCCAAAAAGACAACTTCCCCCCCCTGAGATTTGTCTTTTTATTTACTTATTTAGTGATACTGAGTATTGAACCTGGGACTTTGTGCAGTACTAAGCAAGTTCAGCTCTCACCAAGCTGTATTTTGTCCTTTTATTTATTTATTTTTAATCTTTTACTATGTACCTTTTCAATAGTGTATAAAACAGAAAATTACTCAAAGCCCCAATGTTAACCATTGCTCAGTTTTAGTGATTAACTCACTATTCATTCTAATTTGCGTATACTGCTGACATGTTAACCTGGATGTATAGTTTAATTGGAACACTGCAGGATTCGGTCATTGCCTTGTGCTGGTCATTCATCTTACCACCTTCAGTCAATGGAGTACTGGATAAAATTGGGCCTCTGCTGAACACAGGAGAAGATATTTTTCTGGCATATTAGGGAGCTCTTAAGCTATCTTAGGACTTTTGTGTCCTGTGGCTAAACATGGGTCAGTGGACAAAGCTCGCTGATTAATGCAGGTGTACTCTGGGCAGAGGTACCAGTAGTGGTGTGCCTAAAACAGAATTGGGAAGACAAAGGTTACTTTTAGATTAAAAAAGTGGATTTAAGCAGAGAGGCCAATACCATGTTTTAATAGCATTATGTTAAAAAATAAGTTGTTATTTTAATTCATGGACATTTACTACTATTTTACGGTGATGGAGTTGTTTAAAATGCTAGTACATGCTTGGATTGTATAACAAGTAGTGCCCAGGTTACAGACATCTCCACCAAGGGAATTGGTACTTGCAGAATTTCATTGAATTCTGCTTTTTTTCCATTCAAGACAGGATCTTGCTGTCTGGGTTGGTATTTTCTCTGAAGTTCAGGCTGGTCTCAAATTCTGGCACTCTCTTGCCTCAGCTTCCTAAGCATTAGGACTATTACAGGTGTGTGCCTTTGTGTCTAATGGCATTGAACACTTTTGTTAAAATTTAATTAATTCAGTTTACATCTCAGTCATAGGCCCCTCCCTCTTCCTCTCCTAGTCTCACCCTCCTTCCCGCATCTTCTTTTCCCTATTCCTTAGGGGAGTCCCTTACCTAGATACCCCAGCTCATATATTCACATGAGGCCTGAGTTCATCTTCCTACCCTGTGGCCTGGTAGGGGAAGGTCCATCAGGGGGAAGTAAGCAAAGAGCAGGCAATATAGTGTCAGAGATATCCCTCACTTCCCTAACTGGTGGGCCCACATGAAGCCTAACATGTCCATCAGGCTTATCTTCTTGGGGTCTGTGTATTGTAGTGTGTCTGTCCTGTACTATATGACTAAAATCCACAAGTGAGTATATACCATGTGTGTCTTTCTGGGTCTCTGTTACCTCACTCAGGATGATCTTTTTTAGTTCCATCCATTTGCCTGAAAATTTCATGATTTTCTTGTTTTTAATGGCTGGTTAGTATTTCATTATGTAAATGTACCACGTTTTCTTTATCCATTCTTCAGTTGAGGGACATCTAGGTTGTTTCCAGTTACTGACTATTAAGAATAAAGCTGCTATACACATGGTTGAGCATATGTCCTTGTTGTATGGTAGAACATCTTTCAGGTGTATGCCCAGGAGTGGTATAGCTGGGTCTTGAGGTATGGCTATTCCCAGTTTTCTGAGAAAGTGCCAGATTGATTTCCAGAGAGGTTGTACAAATTTGCACTCCCCCCAGTAATGGAAGAGTGTTCCCTTTCTCTACATCGTTGCCAGCATGTGTTGTCACCTGAGTTTTTTATCTTAGCCATTGAATTCTTATTTATCAGATTATAGCTGGTTAGCTGGGTGCTTGGAACAGTGTGTATGTGTGTGTGTTTGTGTGTATATGTTGCTAGAGATGGAACCCAGGAGATGCCACCTTGTAAGAAGGCCACAAACTGTAGTGTCTTGAGATAGCTGGGTGATGATATTAGAGGACTGGGAAGCATGCCTTCTCTTCTGAAGGCATAAGGAGCCTTCAATCTTTGGAGAAATCTGAAGAAAAATGTGGCATGTCTCTGAATGTGTAAGAGGCATTCAGATTCAGGAGGGAGTGGATTTGATGGCTCTGGCTCTTGAAGGCTAAACTAGACTTGGAAGGGGAAGATGACAGGTAATAACCATAGTTGCCGGCAGGGTGGACCTTTTCAGTTTGCTGCAGGCATTATGCAAAAGACTGTGAGAACATTGTGTCATGTGGTCCTGCCTCATATTCAAATGTAAGAAATAATAAACATAAGTAAGTTTTATGGATTGTTTACTGTGAGCCAGGAATTTTCAGAAACTTGGCCTGTCTCATTATAAGAAACAATAAATAATAAAACCTTGTGAAGCAGATACTCCTGGCTACTGCCATTTTCTGTGGAAAGTGGAATGCAGAAATTAAACTTGCTGAAGTGGTATTTATTTATTTATTTATTTATAAATATGTCTTTATATATGTTTCTCTGTGTAGCCTTGGCTGTCCTGGAGCTCACTGTGCCGATCAGGCTGGTCTCCAACTCACACAGATCCATCTGCTTCAGTCTACTGGAATTAGAGGAGTGTACCACCACTGCCCCCCTTTTTGCTGAAGGGCTAACAGCAGGTGGCAGAACCAGGCAGTGCAGCTCTGTGTCATGTGTCCTGTGCTTCTCTCAGCTGCTGACAGTGACTTCAGCTGAGGGAGTTAGGCTTAGACAGAGAGCTTGGTGAGCTCACACACCAGTGCTGTGCCCTGTGGCTCTGTGGACAGTGTTGCTGGCTGTGAGTGCAGGAGGCCTTTGGAAGGAAGTTTTAGTTGGTGGAGAGTGAACATTTTCTTTTCTGTGACTCCCTAACTGACAAAAATTTTAGCCCTAAGCTTCTTTATTCATTTATTTATTTACTTACTTACCTACTTATTTATTTGTTTATCTATCTATCTATCTATCTATCTATCTATCTATCTATCTATCTAT